>NW_026652276.1:234114871-234288186 GCF_009828535.3 Hylobates moloch | reverse complement strand
TCAAAAAAAAAAAAAAAAAAAAAAAAAAAAATTTATTTGTAGAGATGGGGTCTGTGTTGCACAGGCTGGTATCAAATTCCTGGCCTCAAGTGATCCTCCCACCTCAGCCTCCCAAAGTGCTGAGATTACAGGTGTGAGCTACTGTGCCCAGCCTGTTAAAGATAAATTTTTAATGTATTAATTTGTTTTTACCTTATAGAAAATGTAGTCCACAATCAAAATAATCTTTGTAAGAATGAAAAAAAATTTGGCCTTTAGGCTTGAAAATTATTAATTCTCACTTCCCAAAAATATAGAACAAGAAGGTATAGAATATTAAGCTGAACGTATAACGAAGTCAGAACATACCCTAGAAGTACTATTTTTTAGATTAATGTAATGAAATGTATGAGACTGTTAATCCAGTTTGCTCAAGTTTGTAGCTGAATTTCTGTCAGTGGAGGTTTTACCACAAGTTGTTTATATAGGACTGAAACCATAAAATGAGAATTATTTAAAATAAAATTATGTGTGGCTTAACAGGAGCATTAGTCCAGTAGGGAAGGGAAAAAGAAAGAGAAGAAACTCCTTCACTTTTCAAATACCAACATCAGTGAAGAAAATGTGATCAGCCTTAGACCTCTCTCGTAGCAAGACCCAGTGCAGTCCCATCCCATCCAGCTGGTGCCTTGCAAAACAGGCCTTGTGGCCGGCCTGGCTAGCCAGCAATTCACTTTTATTTTCACAGATGAGTAACACCACACTGGAAACCAGAACATCCTTGGCACTCCTGTTTTATTACAGTGTGGTTTTTTTTTTTAATATCCAAGAAAGCCAAGCAGTCACAGTGATTGCACCCACAGGAGCTCTTATCCAACAGATCTCCAGATATGCTGCACAATGTTGCCAGTATTTTACATCTGAGATGTATGAACATCATGTGTGTGTGTGTGTGTGTGCACGCATGCACATGCATGTATACAGTGTGCCACATACACACATATACAGTCTTCCTGGGTCACCAAGCCTGGTGCATGAATGCTCTAGATTTTGTGCTTATTGGACTATACATTGATGCCATCTATTTGTTTTCCCCGTATACAGTGGCATGCTTGCTGAGACAAGACTGGCGAGCTGAGACATGCCACATAAGTCAATGCAGAAGAAATTATGATGCCAACAAAATATTTGTTCTGGCATGGAAGGTGACTTCTAAAGCATGTCCTAAGATCAATGTTGAGGAGACAGTAATGAGGCTACCCTTAACCGGGAGAGGGAGTTGAAAGGGACTTCAAGAATAATCAATCTATTCAAATTTCCTTATTCGACACATGAGGAAACAGCAGTCCAGGGCGCTGCCTGCAGAGGCCCCTCAGAGGCCATTGCAAACCCCAGAACTTCTCCTGCTGGTCGAGGGCAGCCTTCAGCTTTCTTCTATCACCCTCCTTGTTTCTACTTGCCCTACCGGGTTTGTAATAAATTTTCGGGGAGACCTCAGACACATAACAGAGTATCTTGCAGTCAAAAAGATTAATCTTTTCTGGGCATGAAGAAAAAGGAAAGGAGGGCAATTGAATTTCTTTAAAGATTCTTGTTTTTCCTCAAATTCAGTCTATAACTGAGGTTAGAAAACTTAAATTAAAAACACAGCATGTTTCCTCAGCTTTTCCCTGGTGACTATTTACTTTTCTCTCTCATGCATGTTTCACTTCATCTTTCTCCTTATTCTGTGTTCTCTGCCCATCTTTCCATATATTTGGCGGCCTCTGCAACCCATGGAACCAGACTTGATTGCATATTTTCCAAGAAGCTTCCTTATAAATGTTATAATTATTTCCTTAGGCTTTGATGGCAATATTTATTTTAAAAATTTGCCTCTGATCCACTGGTTCTGAATCTTGGCTGCACAACAGAAGCACTATTAAACATATTAATACACAGACTGCATTTTGGAGCAATGGAATCAGAATCCCCTGGGTGTCTCTAGTCCAGGGGTGGGTACTGGGGAAGAGGTAGTCGGCAGGAGGAACCAGTGGCTCCAGGCAATGTTGAGAACCTCTACCCTTAACCAAACATTCCCAACTCCACAACACCCATAGATGACTGGGTTTTTCAAAACATTACAGCTGATTCTACTGTTCAGCCATTGCCAAGAGCCACTGTCCAAGATGGGTTTTTGAAACTTCTACTTCCCGAATGGCACCCTTTCTCCCATCATCACAGGAAGCCACAGTGGTAAAGGGGGAATTCCGGTTGGTTCTGCCTGCCTGTCTGTTCTGAGCTTAGTATGTTCAAGGGACCTAGAAGATCTGAGGCACGCTCTTGAGTTCTAAAATGTGATCTTGCTATCAAATAAAATTGGCTCCCACAACCAAAACAGGTCATGGAATTCTTCTATGTTGCTGAATTTATTTTAGTTTAATAAACAGAAAATTTAAAAATGATCTGGACTAAATATATTTACCTCTGCAAAAGCTGATTATACAAATTGGGTCATTCTTGTCATACCCAATAAAATCCTTGTGGTCCTTGGAAACCAAGGGTCACAGGGCAGTCCCCAAGAAGTTTAGTCTTTAGTCTTATTCCATCTTCATTAAGCAACGCAATGCCTGAGTTGAGGGGCCAAGGAGAAAATACTGGGGACACATAGCACCTGCTCCAAGAATTAAATTTCCCACAAGCTCATCTGCTGAAACAGCCTGCTGTAGCTCTAAGACCAGTTTTACCTAGTAGCTGCTGAAAGAACCTGCAGTGACTCTAAGACTAGTTTTACCTACCACAGTCAACTCATCAATCAGAGCTTGCCAGCTCCCAAAGGCTTCTCCAGGGCCAATGAGTTCTCTTTCAAAACAATAGGTAACATTTCCTTTCCTAATAAAACTCACAATCTTCTCTTTGTTCTTCAGACATACTGAAGACCACTGGTCTGTGTATGCCTCGGATTGCAATTCTTGCTTCCCAGGTAAAACGTTTTAAGTTGAGAGATTCCTCTCTATATTTTATTTGACTTCTATGCCTCCTCAAATAAAGAAGATTGATGCATTAGCTGTTTACACCCTCAAGTGAGCATAAGTTTCCATTTGTAGCTGAAAGTGGAAAATACTCTATGCAGGGAATTCTCTCCTATTACCTGATGTATTAGAACTTGAAGGAGTTCTTAAAATAAACGTTCAACTAAAACCATGAGCCTTTCTCACAAATGCACAGCCTATGCTAAGCAGTCCTAAGCAAGGAACAAATATCCATTCATTTAACAAATTCACCCACTCGAATGCTTCCTGTGCAAAGCCCTTGTCCATGGGGATGAATGAATACTAGATGTTCATATTTCAATATGCACCACACCTCTTGGTAATAGCACAGAGGGTTCAAAGTCCAAATGATGATCAAGTTAGCAGTCTGTGATTACCGACCAGGACAGGTTACAGAAAAGGAGATGATGGCTGTGCAACAGGAAAGAGCCAATTTAGTACATGTATATGTCCAAAAACTCAGACCCAGTGGATATATGAACTACAGAACTAAACAGAGCTCTGTGAAAAAACAGGACAGCCCTCTTCACTACAGTTTTATTGAAGACATTTTATAAAATATCCTGTGCTGATCACCTCTGGCTTTGGGATCTTCTTTCTGGAAATCTGCGTTTTTTAATGGGCCATGAACATGTTTAAAGTATTCCCAGTCCTATAAATCCTGCAAAGAGGATTCTGAAACGGACCCATGCCTAGCCACTGTTTCCTGCACAGATGGGATTAATCAATATTTCAAGAAAAGTCTAGTTATAAGGGTGATGATTTTATGAAGGGATGTTGAACAACTAGCAAGTAGAGAAATACCAACCTAAGTATCACACCACTGGGACACATGGTGACAACTCTCAGAAAACTGTGACCTTAGAATTTTTGGAACCGATTTTGAGAAGGCAAATTCCCTCAAAATCTGTGCTACAATGCTCCCATTTAGAACCAGCACCAAGCATTTTGTTACCAAGTGACCAATCTGATACCAATTACCCTCCGACAGAGGAAAAATATTGCATTACTAAAGGCTACACTCCTAAAAATGCTGTTCCCAACAGGCTTCAACAATAGAAGCTTTGGCCGGGCGAGGTGGCTCACAGCACTTTGGGGGGCCAAGGCGGGCAGATCACGTGAGGTCAGGAGTTTGAGACCAGCCTGACCAACATGGCGAAACCCTGTCTCTACTAAAAATATAAAAATTAGCTGTAATCGTAGCTACTTGGGAAGCTGAGGTAAGAGGATTGCCTGAACCTGGGAGGTGGAGGCTGCAGTGAGTTGAGACTGTGCCACTGCATTCCAGCCTAGGAGACAGAGTAAGACTCCATCTCAGGAGAAAAAAAAAAGGAAAGAAAAAATAATAATAATAGAAGCTTTGTGTCCCACACGAGCTCTTATGACTTACCTAAAAACCTCAGCGAGCCTCTGCTCACCTGGGCTAATTATAAGTAGAGCATCATCACTGGAATGCCATTCTGCTTTATTTAACTGAATCAGCAAAATGCTCAAATGCCTGAAAGAGAACTCTTACTGTGGAAAGTTCACATTCAGATGTTTTATCCAACATAGAAAAGAGAAGATAATAGTTCTGAAAAGATCCTAGGCTCGTCATGCCATAGATATATCAACCAGTGACCAAAGGCCTAAAACCAGTGTCAGTGAGCACAAGGAAGAACTCCAGCTTTCCCTATACAGGGAATCAAGACAGCCACTTTCATTTAAAACCAACAACAATCAACAGTGGGATTCTCAAGTATCAACGTGGCTTGCAGACATCTGATGCTTTGTGTCCTACGTCTGAACCTCCTCTGATACTGCTCTCCTCAGCAAGGGCCTGCGCAGCCCTCACTTACCCACCACATACAGGTGGAGCCACCAACGCACACACCAAGGAAGGGGGAGACGCCAAGGGTCACAGGACAGTCCCCAAGATGTTTAGTCTTTAATCTTTATTCCATCTTCATTAAGCAACTCAATGTCTGAAAAAAGCTCATATGGACAGAGTAGCGGAATTCAGCACGAAGCAACACCCTTCTGATGATAACATTTCCCATTAACCTCAGAACCTATTGCAAGAGTATATACCTCTGTTAAACAAGTAGGATATCAACCAAATAGCAACAAAGGAAGATTAGGTTGAAAAAGTGCACATCAGCCTCCCTCGGAACTCTCAAATGTAGATTTTATGGAAAAAATAACAGCTATTTTTAAAAAAATAATTTTTGTCACGAGCACGTAAAAAATATTTATCTCTTAGTATATTAAATTACATATTGAATATGGCATGGTTAGTCTGTGAATTTTCACAGTATTAGAAGTTTATGAAATAGACTCTTCTCAAGAATTAAAATGGAAGTTCAAGGGGCCAGGCGCAGTGGCTCACACCTGTAATTCCAGCATTTTGGGAGGCTGAGACGGGTGGATCATGAGGTCAGGAGATCGAGACCATCCTGGCTAACACGGTGAAACCCCGTCTCTATGAAAAATACAAAAGAATTAGCCAGGCGTGGTGGTGGGCACCTGTAGTCCCAGCTGCTCAGGAGGCTGAGGCAGGAGAATGGCGTGAACCCGGGAGGCAGAGCTTGCAGTGAACCGAGATAGCACCACTGTACTCCAGCCTGGGTGACAGAGCGAGACTCCGTCTCAAAAAAGAAAAAAAAAAATTAAAATAGAAGTTCTAAACTGGCCAGGCGTGGTGGCTCACACCTGTAATCCCAGCACTTTGGGAGGCCAAGACAGGCGGATCACCTGAGGTCAGGGGTTCAAGACCAGCCTGGCCAACATGATGAAACCCCATCTCTACTAAAAATACAAAAAAAAAAGCCAGGCATGGTGGTGCACGCCTGTAGTCCCCAGCTACTCGGGAGGCTGAGCAGGAGAATGGCTTGAACCCGGGAGGAGGAGCTTCCAGTGAGCTGAGATTGCGCTACTGCACTGCACTCCAGCCTAGGTGACAGAGTGAGACTCTGGCTCCAAAAAAAAAAAAAAGTTATAAACTGATTCCACCTGTGGTATTTCTTTTACCCATTTACTAAAACAAAACAAGATGAGATAGTATTCTGGTGCATCTGCCTTCTCTTAATCCTCTAGCTGTACTCAGAAATAAATTCCTAAAGCAATGTGCGAGGAATAAAACCTTTTTTAAAGATTTTATAAGAACATACTTTCAACTAAGCAACGTGGCATGGCAAGGACGAGCCGGGAGGCTATTGTCACCATTCTTGTAGGACTCCTGGTGAAACAACAGGCTGCAGGTCCGGAACAATCATACAATGTGGATGTCAGCGAGCAGAGGCTGGATTAGAAAGCAATTTACAGGCACAGCTGAAATGGATTTGACATTTCCATGACCATTTGGGCAGTGCAAAGTGTCTTTCTCTTTTTTAAATATCAAACCTCAAATGCGAGTCCAGACAGCTCAAAGATCTTTGAGTCTCCTGAACTGAGATCTGGTCTCTGTGTGTATGTGGATTCACTGTTACTGCAATGTATAAAACATTCTGCCACTTTTTGTAGCTGTCAGATGTGCGGCAGCTCAGCTGTCAGTAATAGGAGTAAATCATTCAGTCCTCATTTTGAACGTAAAATATCACCTGAATCTCAATCAAGTTGTGAGTGCAAAGAATTTTCCAGTCATCTAATCTAAGAGAGGCTGTGATTGGCAAGAGTCTTGAAAGCAACTTAAGAGATTAGGCATGGGTAAGTCCTAAATGATCACTCAACTGAAGCCACGTGGATTTCCTTGGAACATGAAAATTCAAGTAAGTTACACAGCAGGCTCTGGAGCCATAATTATCAATTTAAAAATGATAAGAACATTCAAAGTTTGAGTAAGTGTGCATCTCATTGTTTTCTTGGGCCAACAGATAACTCTGAAAATATGGGTTGCTGTAGAATTCTCCAGGCTCAGTTCACCTTGCTCCAATGACACTTGTTAACATTAGACTCAGGGGAAGGGATGCAGTGAGTATCACGTGGAATATCCTTATTCAGAGCAGAAGTGAGAAATGTAATTAGCAATCTTTTCATTCTTTATTTTCTGAAGTAAAATGCAGAGAGGGGTTAGGGGGAGGGCAAAGACCATAAGGTTTCTAATAAAGACGTAATATGAAGATTTGGCTCTTTCATGCCATGCAAGTTATAAGTAGAAACTTATTTGGCGGTAGATTGATGTAATGAGTCAATAATGTTGCCTTATCAGTATAATTAACCTCAATCCTTAACTTCAGCCTCAGCCCTAAATATACAGGTTTCGCTAGCACATGAGGGCATCACATAAGTTAGGAATGATGGATGTGGGTGGGCATTTAATTAAAAAGCATTACTCCATACACGTTTCTATCCTGTTTATGCAAGAAATTATGCTGAACAACACAATGGCTAAAGAAAAATGAGGGACGTAGATGCATTTTCATAAACAAGCAATTAGGTCAGTCAGAGAACCCACGGACCGAGGACTGAGAACGGCCCCTAGATGGGGGCTTGTCACCTCGGGAGTGGGGAGGGTCCTGAAGAGTAAGCCCCTCTATGCGGCGATTACTTTCCTGCGAGGTGTCTTGAACCAGAGGCTCACACCTCCGTCCAGAGTCAAGTTGTGAACCCACGGCGCTCCTCTCTGCCAGGCAACAGGTGTCTGCCGTGGGTGTGGTTAAGCCAGCTGAGTATTTGTTCAATTAATGTAAAATTTTTCACTTATTGCCTGTTTTACTTAAAGCGAGATCTCAAAGTGCACCACCGCCTGGGTTCCTGCAAAGGTGCCTCTCCACCCCCATCACGTGGACCCAACCCACTTCTGTAAACAACTCTGGACCTTGCCCCTGAAAGAATTTCTTCAATTCTTACGGAACCCTCAAAAGTAGCATCTGCAAATCTGCAGAACCTTCAAAAGTAGCAAGGCAATCCCCATCTCCTTGTTTGTCCGTCGCCAAAAAAAAAAAAGTGCCAGCCAGCAACTTAAAATAAAGGACTGTCGGAGGATTCTTCTCAGACCATGACCTAATGGGTTAAAATAAACACAGGCAGGCACACAAACAATTTCAACAGAACAAGATGGCAACCCTCTCGTCCTCGCCAGAGACTCCAGCGCCCTGACCCCTCGGCCCCGTGCCCCCGACTAACGTGAGCCCGAGAGCAGGCGCGCCCAGGCCACGCGGGTCAGCGGGGGGCTGCGAGGCGGGTGGGCTCGCTGGGGATGCGGGTCGCCAGGTCCTCCAGTTAGAAAGTTATCCGTGCAGAGCTGCCCCCTGGCCAGCTGCCCGGAGCCTTCCGCGGACCAGCCGCGTTTCCAGGCACGCGGCCCTCCCGGGGGGCGAAGTGCCCCTGACCTCCTCCGGCACAGTCAAGCTTTTGGGGGACTCAGCGTCCCCAACCCAGGGAGCAGGGTCCCGCCCGGCGGCGGCGGCTGGAACGAAGCGGAGCGACTGGCGCCTGCCCCGAGAGCACCGAAGGCTCCGCAAACCCAACAGGTCTCGAGCTCCGGGGACTTGCAGCCCCGAAGCCGGCGCGGGCGCCAGGGCCCAGTGGCCCTTCCCTGGCCGAAGTGACCACCTCTCCCCGCGTTTCCCCCAGAAGAGCCCTGGGGGTCTGCTTGGGGCTCGGACCGACCCGCGGCCAGCGAGGGCTCCCCACAGCCCCTTCCTCCCCTCCCACGCCCCATCCCGCGCCCAAAACACAAAGCCACATGCCCGAAGGAGAGGGGCCGCGGAGCCGCAAAGTTGCAATTTGCAAAGAAATGCCTGCTCCTCCGCATCCCGGCGCCGCTGGGTGGGCTCAGGTGGGAAGCGGGGGAAGCGCCGCCGCGCGCGGGCACGGGGTCGCTGCCCTTCCAGGGAGGTTCCGGACTGTGGAGGACAGACCTCCCCCAGCGTCGCTCCTCACGGTGGATCCCCCCGACCCAGCGCGCGCCCTGTCCGTGGCACTCACCATCACGTTCCCCTGCATCTTAGCGGTCTTGATCATGGCCTTTTCCTTCATTTTGCCCCAAGTCCGAACCCGACTTCTGGTCCAGGGAAGAGAAACTTAATCCATTGTCCTGGTGAGGATTAAAGTAGATTGGACTGGCCGAAGACTGGATGGAAACGGGTTTTTGAAGAAAGAAAAAATCTTCCAGGTCTTCAGTTTTATCACCTCCGCTCACCCGTGCCCGTGTCTTTACCCAGCGGATCCCAATAGCAATCAACTCTTTTTGGCCGCTACCAATAAAGAAAGAAAAAAAGAAAAAAAGCCTGGATGGAGGGTGGGTGTTGCTTTAAACAAAAAGCCAGGAGTCAGGGAGGGAGGAAGAGGCTGCGAGCCCAGCTAGCGAGGGCGAGAGGCAGCTCTGACTGCGCGCGTGTCCACCGAGCTCGGCGCCAGCACACTGCCAGCAACAGCGCGGCGACACGCACTGGGGGCGCACTCGGGGACGCCGGCGGCTCGGCCCCGGCTCCGGGGGCTCCTCCAGCAGGCGGTGCGGGGTGCAGCGGTCGCCGCTCTGGTCCCTAAGGGCGGGGACCCGGCCGGGCGGCGACGCCAGGGGCGGTGTGTGTGTGTGTGTGTGTCGGTGTGTGCGCGCGCGTGCGCCGGGTTTTCTGTCTTAACCGAGCTGGACTGGGAAGCCTCGAGCTGCATCAAGGTTAAGCGAGCGCAAACTGTTTGGGTAACGAGGGCAGCCCCTCCCCAGACACCCCTCCTCGGGTAGACGCCCACTCCGCGCCGGACTGAGTGCGCGCGCGGCGCACTCACGCTCGGCTTCCACAAACAAGCACTACGGTGATTGCCGCGGGTGGAGCCGCCGCCCGCAGCCGGGTGTTAACTATTGATCGGCTGCGCCCGCGAGAGAAGGGAGAGGCCGGGAAGAGCCAGACGCGGCTGTGCACGTCGCCCGCAAGTCTGGCGCGGGAGCAGAGGGGAAGTGGGGGTAGGCTGGGGATGGCAGCTTATAAATAATGTTGTAACAGGTTACTATGGGACACACGTCGCGTCTCCATGGTTGCACTCTGGGTTGGCCTCTGCATCCGCCACCGCGGCAATTCCAGGGCGCAGAGGACCTTGCCGTGAATGGCAGCACCCGGCTTCCAGCGCGGGTGGCAGGGCCGCTCTCCCCGCCGCACACCTGGCTTCCCGGGCTCCACTTCCTTGCGGGCCTCCGCCCCAGCCGCGTCCCTCCGCCCCAGCCGCGTCCCTCGGCGGCTTTGTTTCTTTGGCTCGCTCTTGTCTGCCTGCAGGGATCTGACCCCAAAGACCTCCCACAGCCCAGTCTGGCGCCGAGGGCTCTCCCTAGCCCTGGAACCCCAGCACTGGCCGGGGCCAAATACCAGCGCCGATTTCTCTAACCTCCACCCCAAGAGACGGGTTGACCAGTGACAGCGACCTGGGTTCCCTTCTCCACCTGCTACCCCTGGGCGCTGTTCTCATCAATCATCCATTCACAACCGCGGTTTGCTCCCTGGACAACACACGGATGCGCGCTCCCAAGAGCGCGCGCAGAGTTTGGTCAAATTCGTATGCAGACCCACCCAGGCCACTTCAAAAACCAGATTCAGAGCTGATAGACATATCAGGCTGTGTGTGTGTGTGTGTGTAAGCGCGTGCCAGCGCCTGAGGGGAGGGGCGTGGCGAGAGCGAGAGTCTGGGAGGGGTTTGGGAAGCTTTTCCTTATTTACATTGACAAAAAAAATCTCCGTTTGTAAAAAAGAAGAAGAGGTCACTTTCGAGCTCATAAAGAAGCAGATGATTCTAAGTAATTGCAACAGTAATTACATGCAAGTTATCCACAATGCCCACATGCAAACATGAATGATACATTATGTATTAATATATGTATATTATATGCAAAAATATTAGCACATGTGCACGAGCAATTGGTTACAAGCGTAAACTAATGATTTGGGCTTGAGAGAGGTAAGTGGAAGAAATAGGTAAACCAAAGTAAAATGCTTGAAAAGTCACTTTTAAAGTAATGTGGATCAGGCTTTGCTAGAAAGTGGTAGGTGCACTTTAGGTTCTAGAAGCACTCTTCTCCGTTGGGATTTGTCTTACTGTCTTCTGGCTGTGATAACAAAATAGTGTAAAATGCGTGGGTTATAAACAACAGGAATTTATTTCTCACAGTTCTGGAGGCTGGAAGTCCAAGACCAAGGTGCCAACAGATGCTTTGTGTGGTGAGAATCTGATTTCTGGTTCACAGATGGCGCCTTCTCAGTGTGCATCACATGGTGTGAGGAAAGGCACCTCTCTGGGGTCCCTTTTATCAGGGTGATGGCTCCTCCTTCATCACCTCATCACCTCCCAAAGTCTGCAGCCCCTAACACCATCACCCTGGGGTTACGTTTCACATATGAATTCTAGAAAAGGGAGAGACAAACAGTCCCTAACACACCATCACCCTGGGGTTAAGTCTCACATATGAATTCTAGAAAAGGGAGAGACAAAAATTCAGAAAACAGCAGGCTGCTCAATCACAACTTTATTCAAGAAGGGAACACTTAGAGTACAGGTCATTGACACTGTTGAATGTCAGGATAAACCCAGTTGAGTGTGGACAGAAAATATCATCCATCTAAATCCGACTGTAAGCAGGGTTAATATGGTTCTTTTTCTTCTTCCTTCGAAGCGGCATTCGTTCATCTAGAATTTTCCTCCCTCTCTTTCCCACCAAGCATGGGCCTCCAAACGGCTCCCCACAACCTGCCTTTTCCCATCCCATCACCACATGATGGAGGAGAGAGGAAAAATCAAGAAGACAAACACACACATATATATATATATGTGTGTGTGTGTGTGTGTGTGTTTGTTTTGAGATGGAGTCTCGCTTTGTCACCAGGCTGGAGTGCAGTGGTGCGATCTCAGCTCACTGCAACCTCCACCTCCTGGGTTCAAGTGATTCTCCTGCCTCAGCCTCCCGAGTAGCTGGGACTACAGGCGCCCGCCACCATGCCCAGCTAATTTTTGTATTTTTAATAGAGATAGGGTTTCACCATATTGGTCACGCTGGTCTCAAACTCCTGACCTCAGTTGACCTGCCTACCTCGGCCTCCCCAAAGTGCTGGAATTACAGGCCTGAGCCACCGCGTCCGGCCGACAAACATATTTTTTAAACTTCTATTTTTATAGTTTCCTTCACATTATCCCTGGAAATCGGAAGTGGAATCATATGGATTAAACCTTTATGTTAAGAAACAACCGCAATAAACATACGTGTGCATGTGTCTTTATAGCAGCATGATTTATATTCCTTTGGGTATATACCCAGTAATGGGATGGCTGGGTCAAATGGTATTTCTAGTTCTCGATCCTTGAGGAATCGCCACACTGTCAATGGTTGAACTAGTTTACAGTCCCACCAACCCAAATGTCCATCAATGATAGACTGGATTCAGAAAATGTGGCACATATACACCATGGAATACTATACAGCTATAAAAAATAATGAGTTCATGTCCTTTGTAGGGACATGGATGAAGCTGGAAACCATCATTCTCAGCAAACTATCGCAAGGACAAAAAAACCAAACACCACATGTTTTACTCATAGGTGGGAATTGAACAATGAGAACACTTGGTCACACACCGGGGCCTGTTGTGGGGTGGGGGGAGGGGGGAGGGATAGCATTAGGAGATATACCTAATGTAAATGACGAGTTAATGGGTGCAGCACACCAACATGGCACATGGATACATATGTAACTAACCTGCACGTTGTGCACATTACCCTAGAACTTAGTTTATATATATATATATAAATAAAAAATAAAAATTCCCCCCCAAAAAAGAAACAAATAACACTATTAGCAGACACATTTTCTCCTAACACTTAACCAACAGCGTCCAGTCCTGCTACTTGTCAGAGGCGCTGTGTTCTGCTCCTCCTGCCCAGCTTGTGACCCAGAGCCCTGCAGAAAGGATAGGGCTGAAAAGCAGGCATAGGAGGAAACACTGCACAGAATAAAACAGCAAAGCAGTCCCGAATATTCAGGTAATGCCTGTCATTCTTTGCAACTTGTCTACCTTGAGCCACTGCCATATGGAATACTGGAGAGGAAAAGAATGAGGCTAAGAGGTCTCTGTAAGAAAGACAGGGCCAGGCGCAGTGGCTCATGCCTGTAATCCCAGCACTTTGGGAGGCCGAGGCAGGTGGATCACCTGAGGTCAGGAGTTCAAGACCAGCCTGGCCAACATGGTGAAATCTCGTCTCTACTAAAAATACAAAAATTAGCTCGGCTTGGTGGTGGACACCTGTAATCCAAGCTACTCAGGAGGCTGAGGCAGGAGAATCGCTTGAACCCGGGAAGCGGAGGTTGTGGTGAGCCGAGATTGTGCCATTGCACTCTGGCCTAGACAACAAGAGCGAAACTCTGTCTCAAAAAAAAAAGAAATAAAAAGGAAAAGAAGGAAAGCAAGTGTAAGGAAAAAGTGCTTAACATAAGATGGTTCTCAATTTCTATATTAATTTTGGGTATTTAAATTTCTGAGAAAATTCAATTCGGAACCATTTGAAGACAGCATTACCATCAGAAAAGCTCATTCCCCATCCCATCCTCAAAATGACTTTTTCTTGTGCTATTGCATTGATAAACAGGGATGCGAAGGTGGTCCTATATTTATCAACAGTTTCACAAACGGGGATGCGAAGGTGGTCCTATATTTATCAACAGTTTCACAAACAGGGATGCGAAGGTGGTCCTGTATTTATCAACAGTTTCACAAACAGGGATGCGAAGGTGGTCCTATATTTATCAACAGTTTTGGCTCTTCTCTGTCTAGGTTTTGCAGTTGTATTTTCCTGTTTTTGTTTGTTTTTTCACCCAGATCACATGAATAGCATGTTTATCTTATGATTCTCACCACAGTGTTTCTGTTAGGTTTGGTCACATAGAATATGCCCTGTTTGATAGCACCTAAGCCCCATAGAATCTGCCATGTTTTTCAGCACCTAAGCCCCATAGAATCTGCCATGTTTGGGAGCACCTAAGCCCCATAGAATCTGCCATGTTTGGGAGCACCTAAGTCTCACAGGATCTGCCATGTTTCACAGCACCTATCCCATTTACCTTTGCCTAGTGTTGACTCCTGGCATCTGTTTACTTCTGGCAGGCTCTCTCCACACCTACCACAATGCAGCCATTGGTGGTGTCGATCCTTTTGCCCCATCCTCAATTTATGTACTGCTGGCATTAGCAACTGCTTTGATTAAAGTGGCTTTAAGTTGAGACTTTTGGCAAAATATTCAGTTTCACATTTGACATCAGGAAATATTTACAACACAGGAACAGATTCCTCATGTCACTTTATCAGTGTTATTTTCTTGTTACTTATTACTAGAAGTTTAACTGCATGAATACCTTTACCTAGAGGAACTCCAACACAAGGCAACTCAACGTGTAAAATTCCCAATTCGTAAAAGCGACACTCAATGTGACATAAGAAAAGAGACTAAAACTATTCTTTTACACAGATTAGTTCATTACTGATGTTCTTTAAAATGTGAGCTGTCCTATTTCACTGAAGACATTATTCATTTCATATAATTTAATTTACCCATAAATTTTCGGAAGATATCTACTAGAAAAAGTATGAGATGCGTCAGCATTTATTTTACAAAGCACACAGGTATGATAATAATCATTTGGAGAAAGCATATAACCAATGTTTTTACCTTCTCTCAATCATTCAGAAATTAGACAAATTAACTTAAAATATGTTGAGAGACTAATGATATGCCAAGCTTGATGACATGTGATAGATTTTAGTATAGAAAACAGTCCCTGTCCTTGAGGATTTCACAGTGTCTGGTGGGTGATACCCAAATTAACAATATGGACAACAGCAAAAATAATTGTACAAATATGATACAGGAATACAGATGGCAGGGCTCCTGGGGTCTTTAGGCAAATATGAAAGAAAGCTAAAGCAAGTGATGATAGCTGAAATACATCTTATAGGAGCAATACAAATTTAGCCATTACGACCTGGAGCCAGGGAAAATGAATGCCTGCAGAGGGATAGCCTGAGTAGTTCAGTACACTATCACCTGGAAGCAGAGCTGGGTGATGGAAATCAGGGTGGAAGGACATGTGGAGACCAGCAGTGAGAGCCATGTGAGCCGTGTCCTACAAAAACAGGAATGTCACAGCCAAGGCCCCCAGGTAGACATTCATATAGCGTGATCCATACTTTAAAATCAAATCCACCCTCCAAAGCAAGGAGACAGGGGGACAGGCAAGGCAGCTAGGAAGCTCCTGCATTAATTTTGGGTTGGAATAATAAGGATATAATTTGGGTAGGTAGTAAGGATTAGAGAAGAGCCATTTATAGATCATCCATGCAAAACTATTAAGTCCAATATCAACCCTCCTCACAGATGACCCATTTCCCCACTGACCCTTTGCAACCTAGAGACGGAAACAGAATTTAATCTCACCTCAGTGCTAATGTTGTACTACAAGGGCTATGTTGGCCATTAAATCAATCATCTTATAGCTAGAATTGCACATCTAACAACTTATCACACATATTTACTTATTGGCATGGCTGCCTCCACATCCCAACTTGAAGGCATATGGCTGTACGTTCTTCTTTGGGTCCTCCTACTTTCACACTGTGACTGATGAGCAGTAGGTTGTTTAATTCATGTTTCTTGAACAAATGAAGCAATAAATGAGAGGATATTTATGCTGCTGCCTCTTCCACTATACTTTCAACCAAGAATTGACATATTAAATTTTAAAATAAATATCTTCTTTAAACCTAGGCACACTGGCCTATTAATGAAGCATGTATCCAAGAAATTCCAAGTGTGTACACAAACAAACCTCCAAAATTAATTAAAAGACTGTTATCTTTGGCAATGTTTCACTTTGCCGGAGTAGACCAAAAGTCAAATAAATGATTTATGTTCATCTCTATCTCGCACTTGCTCAATTTAATAGGAACCTCTGAGGAATGAGATAATTCAGACTAAATTCATTATGACACATTGGTCTTCTATTGGCCACTTCACACTGGCCCTGAAATACAGGTTCATCTCAGGTATGAACCAAAATACACAGGTATCCAGCTCAGTGTCTCTTTTCTCCCTGCATACTTGTCTCTGAGCATTAACAAATGTGTTAGGCTACAGACCGAATTTACAAGGGGAGGAACACAGGATGGAACCTGGATGTCATATCCACAGCCATGTCACATGTCACATGTCAGTGTAGGCCAATACCACAACTATTTTAACTCTTCAGTTTCCTACTCTAACAAATTGAATAAGGCCTCTTGACTCAAGCAGTATTTTGTTGGTATTAAATACTATCTTAAGGAAGTGTAAGAAGTATGAAACAGTTGTTGGGCTCTTTTATACATGAGAATATCTTCATACAGAAACTTTGTAACTAAGCAAAGTATTGGAAAATATAGGCAGTTAAGTGTATGTGATTCCTAGTATCTTTGAGCAATGTGCAATTACTTTACATAGCTATTTTACAGAATCAGTGAAGCACAGTATATATTTTAGAGTTCTTGTAGAGTCTTTTATAGAAGAGCAATGGTCAAACACTTATAAACTGAAAGCAATAGATATACAAACACATTTAAACAAAGAGAGGGATTTTAGTTTGTTTATGATAAAACTTATATGTAACAAATGCTCATATCACAGATGGCATAAAATTATAATATTCGAACATCAGCAGTTCAAGAAAAGCAGTTTTGTGACACATTCATAAATGAACCTTATTAATTTTCCTAAAGGTGGCACAATTGTTGATAAATAAGTCAAAAATCTGTGTATATTTATTTCAAAAGAAAGAAAAATTTAGAAGGCCATAGCTTTTTAAAATTTAATTATTATGTGTCTACCAACATAGTGGGGACTTTTGGGCCCACCTCTATAAAATATGTATAAAACTCTTCCTCCAGTGAGGTAATAAATAAAACTATATCAACTAGGATATTCCTATTAAAACAATTAACCCATGAAATAGTGTTATTAAACTTGGATACATAAAGGACTTCACTATTAAATATAGGAATTCATTGTTTACAACGAATTATACAAAAGAGAAACACGTGGTTAAATGACTTTTTAAGAGATATTTTGGACCGGGCACAGTGACTCATGCCTGTAATCCCAGCACTTTGGGGGCCGACACAGGTGGTTCACCTGAGGTCAGGAGTTCAAGACCAGCCTGACCAATGTGGTGAAACCCCATCTCTACTAAAAATACAAAAATTAGCCAGCTGTGGTGGCATGCGCCTGTAGTCCCAGCTACTTGGGAGCTGAGACAGGAGAATTGCTTGAACCCAGGAGGCAGAGGTTGCAGTGAGCCAAGATGGCACTGCTGCACTCCAGCCTGGGCGGCACAGGGAGACTTCATCTCAAAATAAATAAATAAATAAATAAATAAATAAACAAACAAACAAATAAATAAATAAAAGATATTTTGGAGTTAGAAAAGCTTGGGCTGGTATTTTAAGCATAGCTCCCTCTCCCTCTACCCCCAACATCCACACAATTATACATTCCTGCAGCTTCCCTACCACCAACACTCAGACCAAGGTAACAAACACTTCTCTCTGCTGGACAATTGCTGCTAATTCTTTCTTCATCCACTCACATCTACTTTTTTTCCCTTCTCCAGTGCATTCATCTGGAAATATTTGAAGTACAAATCTCATCACATCACCACCCTCTCCACAGCTAAACCCCTTCTCTGGCGTTCATTGCTGTTAGGGAAGTATCCAAGTTTCAGGACCTTGGAGAGGTGCCGCCATTACTTATTTTTCCAGCGTCATTTTTTTCTTTTTCTGTTGTCTTTTCTTCCTCTTTTCATCCTTCCTTTTTTCCCATCTCCCCTCCTCCTTTCTGTATCTTTATTTCTTCACCTCTGTACTCCATTCACATGGCTTTATTCAATCTTTGTATACAATTCCTGCACAGAGATTTTTTTCATGCCATTTTCTTTACCTCAAATACTCTCCTCTTCCTTCTGTCTTTTAATGTAAAAACAAGCCAAAACATCTTGTTGAAGTACAATATTTAGAGAGGAGTGCCTAAGTCATAAGTCTACAACTTAATAACTTATCTCAAGGTGCATACATCCATGTAATCACAACCAGATGAAGACATACAAGATAAGTGGTGTCTCAAAAGATTTCTTGGTGCATTCTTCTGGTTACAATCCCATTTCTCCCCTGAGAAAATCACTATCCTGACTTCTAACACTAGTTAGTCAGGGAGAGTTCTGAACTCCATATAAATGGAATCAATGTGAATGGCTTCTTTCACTCCGTCTCCCTTGGGAGACTCGGAGATATTGTATGTAGCTGTAGTCAGCTTCCATCACCGCATAGCATTCCATGGTATGAACATTTCATAATCAATCCATGCTATTGTTGAGTCAATTTGGAATTTTTTGCTTGGTTAGGCACTAACATAAATATTGATGTTATGACCATTCTCATTATAGTCTTGATTTACACATGTAAGAATTTCTGAAGGCTATGTATCTAGAAATTTGACAGATTTATTAGGAGGTGTATGTTTAGCCTTAGTAGATTTATTAGAATGTTTATATTCAGCCTTGTGTAGCCTTACTGATAAACAGAGGCTACACAAAATTACTCCCAAGCAAGTAAGATGTGAGTGACCTGTTGCTTCACGTTCTTCTTAATATTTGATATTGTCAGGTTATATTTTGTTTTATTTCAGTTTTAAGTAACATTTCTGATGAGAGTACACGGGTATCTTGCATTGCCTCAAAAACTAATGACAGTGAAAAGGAAAGCTTTTATATGTTTCTTAGTAATTTGAATATTTTCTTTCGTGAAGTTCCTGTTAATGTTTTTGCCCATTTGTCATTTGTGGTGTCCAGGATTTTTAATATGTTTATTTATTTGCCAAACCTTTTAATATATCCAGGATATGAGTTCTTTGTCAGTTAATAAACATTGCAAATACTTCTCCTTTTTGGCTTCCATTAAAATGATGTTCTTTATCTGGAATAGGATAATACTTGATGTTTAAAAATTCAATCTTCCCTGGTGTTTACCTATTTAATTATTTGCTTGAAAAACAACTTTTAGCTTTTTGAGTTGTGTCATGCACTTTTTATCTATTTAATTAATAAGATAGGTCATATGTACTATTTTTTCCTTTCTTTACGCAATCATGCATGACATAATATCATTTCAGTCAACATATGACAGACCACATATACCACAGTAGTCCCAGATTATAATGAAGCCGAAAAATTCCTGTTCCTAGTGACATCATCATTGTCCTAACACCATAGCACAATGCAGTTCTCACGAGTTTTTGGTGATACTGGTGTGAACAAACCTATTGCACTGCCACTTGTTTAAAAGTATAGCCATACAATTATGTACAGTACATAATGCTTGATAATAATAAAGACAAAATTGTGTCCGTGTCTTAATTTTTAGCAAAAAGTTTAAAAAGTAAAAAATGTAATAAGAAAATTTGAAAATAGATAAAAGCATATAGAATAAGAATATAAAGAAAATATCTGTATAACTGTATTATTTGTGTCTTAAGCTAAGTGTGATTGCAAAAG
Organism: Hylobates moloch; assembly: GCF_009828535.3. Taxonomy (NCBI): domain Eukaryota; kingdom Metazoa; phylum Chordata; class Mammalia; order Primates; family Hylobatidae; genus Hylobates; species Hylobates moloch. The sequence goes on along the minus strand of NW_026652276.1, from coordinate 234,268,650 downwards.
AATCCAATAATTTTTAAGAAAACTCAAAATGTTACAAAGTAAAAAAGTTACAGTAGGCTAATGTTAACATATTATTGAAAAAAGAAAAGGTTTTATTTTTGTTTGTTTGTTTTTACAAATTTAATATAGCCTAAATGTAGTATTGGGAAAGTCTACAGTAGTGTACAGTAATGTCCTAGACCTTCACATTCACTCACCACTCACTCCCAGACTCACTCAGAGCAACTCTAAGTTATAGAAGCTCCATTTATGGTAAGTTCCCTGTACAGATGTAACGTTATTTATGTCTTATGCCATAATTTTGCTTTACCTTTTCTACGTTTAGATATACAACTACTTACCATGGTATATCTAAACATAGAAAAGGTACAGTAAAATTAGGTATTCAGTCCAGCAACATGCTGTACAGGTTTGTAGTACAGAAGCTATGCCATATAGGCTAAGTGTGTAGCAGGCTGTACCCTCTATATTCATGTAAGTACACCCTTTGATGTTTACACAATGACTAACATCACTGAATGTTGGGTTCATAAAGTATCCTGTCATTAAGCAATATATGACTGTGTGTTATTTGCTGTTCTATTGGGTAAATTATTGAGATGCTAGGTTATAAAATTGGCACATTTAATTTCCTTTGTAATTTTTAGTTTTGGCCAATGAGTTGCTTAGAAGTAATTTACAAATATTTAAGGATGTTTGAGGTATATTTTTAATATTAACTTTTAGCTTAATCTGACTATAGAGAAAAAATACTCAGAATTTCGATCACTATACTTGGTGATATTGTGTGTGTGTGTGTGTGTGATTTGTTTTCAAACATATGGTCAATTTGGGCAATGAATATACTTATTGGATAGAATATGATGTATATTCTAAAATGGCAGATGTAGTATTTCTGTATGTTTCAACTAGATCAAGTTAGTTCATTTTGATTTTCAAATCTACTACATCTTTATTGATTTTTTTTCCTGGATGTTCTTTCAGTTACTCGGAGAGGTATGGTAAAATCTAAGATTGTAGATTTGTCTATTTTCCCTCTTAATTCTGTCAATTTTGCTTTATATATTTTGAAGCTATATTATTAGGTGCATACTAGTCTAAGATTATAAATTCTTGCCAGATAGACCCTTTAATCCTAATGCAATGACACTATTTATGTTCAGAAATGTGTCATTTCTTGCCTTTCAGTGTCATTTGCAAAATCATATATGCCAATTTTATTTTGCCTACTGCTTGCATGTATTTAACTTACTCTCTTTTTTTTCAGGGGTTTTTTTTTTTTTTTTGGTCCTCATATTTTAGGCAGCTTTTTTTGTGAGCTGCCTCTCTTTATTTGCTAATTCAGTCTGACAATTTTGCCTTTTAATCTCAGTATTCAATCCATTTGTATTAATGTAATCACTGACACATTGGCATTCCAGTCAATCTTACTAATTTTGTTTGTCCCATTTTTCCTCTTTTGGATTATGTTTATTGATAAATCTTCTTCAAATTAGCCTGTTATTAAACAACTATTATTATTCTTTCAATGTTTACCCCATAAATTCAAAATATATTCTTAATTAGAATCTTATATTGATAATCATATTAATTTAAATTAGTTGACAGTTGCATTAATTAATATATCTACAATTCTTCAGGTAATAAGGAACTTTGAGTAATCAAATATTATTTAACAAAATCCTGTCTTTTGTGCTATTATTTATCAAGATTTATATAGGTTTTTTTCTAATCATTGTTTTGTACCATCAATATTCCCTTGGACATAGCCACACATTTATCTTTTCTATTCTTCTCTTTTTAAGTCATCTATTTTCATCTGTGATTATGTTTTTTTGCATGAAGAATTCCCTCAGTCATTCCTTTACTGGAAGTTTGACAAATTTCCTAGGTTTTTGTTTTTCAAAAAGTGTCCTTATATTTTTCCTTTGTTTTGAAGGAGAACTTTAGAGTGTATGGAGTTCTATTTTGGCATTTATTTTCATTCTGCATTTGACAATGTCACGTCTCCATCTTCTGACTTGCACTCTTATACCGTCATTATTAGTATTTCTATTTCCCCTTAAAGATAACATATGTTTTGTCTCCGCCTGCTTTTTAGACTTCCTCTTGTCTTCAGTTTTCAGAAATTTTATTATGATATCCTTAGGTACATTTTGTCTGTTTGTCGTAATCTATCTGAAGTTCATAGAGCAGCTAATATCTGTTGGATTTTTCCATTACTTTTGAAATGATCTCATCTGTAACAGTTCCCTTTCTATTCTCTCCGTCTTCTTCTGCAACTTTAATTACACCTATACTAGAGGTTTCCAACATCTATTATGCATGTTACACTGTTTTCTACATTTTTCTACTTGTAACCAGATACTGAATTTTTTTGTTTGCTCCCTTTTCTTCTCTTCAGCCGTGTTAATTGGTTGTTAAATCCATCCATTGAGTTAATTTCATATCTTATTTTGTTTCCATTCTAATATGCCCATTTGATTTTAAATGGTTTCCAGTTCATGGTATAATTCTACATTTTGGGCCAGGCACAGTGGCTCACACCTGTAATCCCAGCTCTCTGGGAGGCCTAGGCAGGTGGATAACTTGAGATCAGCAGTTTGAGACAAGCCTGGCCAACACAGTGAAATGCTGTCTTTACTAAAAATACAAAAATTAGCTAGGCATAGTGGCACACACCTGTAATCCCAGCTACTCAGGAGGCTGAGGCAGGAGAATCGCTTGAACCTGGGAGGTGGAGGTTGCAGTGAGCTGAGATCCTGCCACTGCACTCCAGCCTGGGCCACAGAGCAAGACTCCCTCTCAAAAATAAATAAATAAATAATAATAACTCTATATTTTATGATTTAGTTTTACAAACATGCTAAAGTCCATATCTAATAACTTCTTTCTGGTTCTTCTGTTATTCTGGTGTGTGTGTGTGTGTGTGTGTGTGTGTGTGTGCGCGCTTGTGTGTTGCTGTTGCTCTTTGTTCAGTTATTTTGATCTTTCTTGGTAATTTTTGGCTCAATACTTCATATTTCCAATACTAGGTGTGAAGATAATTTGAAGCTGTAGATGCTTTGTCTTCCTCCAGAGTGGATTCACTTTTGCTTCTGGCAGGTAGTTAGGAAGAAGGCAAATAGTCTTAATTTAGACAAGGGTTAACATCTTTACAGTCTGGGCTTTCGTCCCGAGGAAAAATCCATCTCTCATTCTTTTTTTCTAGTGTGTAGTCTTTGGGGATTCCAATTCAAACTCCAGTGTGTTTCTCAGGACTTCTACTTTTAGACCCCGGTCTATAGAGATCCACAACCTGTCAGCTGCCTTGTGCAAATGCATGAATGCCACTCCTATATTTCTCTCTCTGGTCTTCCATCTTTTGGACATGAGGACACAAGTCCTCACTTCCTTGGCAGCTCTGCAGTGCCTTTGACCTTTTCTGGATGTTCTCGATAGCGGATTTGTTCCGTAACAGCAGTCTTCCTTTTCCGAAGGCAGTGCTCCCCATCACTGGTCCCTGCTTTACCAAGTTAGTGCCTGTTCATCCACTCATCTGTTCACAAGGAAGGGCTCCAGACTTTCCTGTCGAGAGTAAACCGTCTTTTAAAAGCTCTCACAATTCTGTGTAACTCCATATTGTATTATTTGCCAGAGTTGCAAAGTTATGTTTATTTATGGAATGGTTAGAATTTTTTTAAAATCTCTGCAACTAGATTTTAGGCATTATAAGGGTAGGATTATTGTCTATTTTCATTCATTTTAAATTAGGTAGCCCTCAAATATAGTTTTAAATGGAGGAATATATTGTTTAAATGCCACAGACATTGCTATCATTTGGTTTGTTTGGCCCCTCTAAATCTCATGTTGCAATTTGATCCCCAGTGTTGGAGGTGGGGCTTAATGGGAGGTGTCTGTGTCATGAGGGCAGATCCTTGGTGAAAAGATTGATGCCCTCCTTGGTGGGAGGCAGTGAGTGAGTTTGCACACGATTCCCATGGGAGCCAGTTGTTAAAAAGAGCCTGGCACCTCCCCCTCTCTGTTTTGTGTTCTTCCTCACCACGTGATTGCCCCACACCAGCTTCCCTCCACCTTTCACCATGAATGGAAGCAGCCTGAGGCCTCACCAGAAGCAGATGCTGGCTCCATGCTACTTGTACAGCCTGGGCACTGTGAGCCCAATAAACCTCTTTTCTTTATAAATTGCCCAGCTTCAGGTATTTCTTTGTAGCAGTGCAAAATGGACTAAAGACAGCCATCTAGCTGTAGAGTCTGATAAGGTACAATAAAAGTTCAGTTGTAGTTGGTTACCCTATACATAGGTATATGGAAATCTGTTTAAAATAGCATTTAAAGACCTACACTTTCTTTACAAATAGAGAGACAGTATAGGTATAATTGCGCAGCACCAGAGCTTTGGTACTGGATTATTTACTGCTGAATCATGGCTCTGCCACTTAGTGCTGTGAGGGCCCCATGCCTCAGTCTCCCCATCTAAGATGATAATGATAATAATGATAGCACCTTGTGGCTCATCATGCTGTATAAATGAGTAAATGTAAAATACTAATATAGGTGGATTAATTTATGAAAAACAGGGCGTGGCTAATAGTAAGCATTCAGTATATGTTATCTATCATTTTAAAATTATAAATATATATAAATGTGAAAATTGCTACATCAATGAGAATTCATCTGGCAACCAGTGGCATATTTAATAAAAATTACATATTTAATACTTGTCCTGATAATTTAACAGTATTTAAATGAGCCAGTTCTTACTGCCATGGCCCACAGTATTATTTATTATGCTATGAGGCTTGCTGTATTACATACTTGTTTGATTAATGAGAGCAGAGCACCTTCCATAGCAGTATGTGCAAGATATAAGTGCACCCATGAAGTACCTGGATGCTTATGAAAATACAGATTACCAGGCCATACCCTGATCCAGCAGGTCTAGCTGCAGGCCTATGAATTTGCATTCTGTACATGCACCCAGCTGATGCTAATACAAATGGTTCTTGAAGACACTTGGGAAAAAAACTTCTTGTAAGGCAAAACATTACAGATGGAACGATTGTGGATCTGTTAAAAAGAGAATGAAGGGCAAGTGTGAGAAATAAAACAGCATGAATTTTGAAGGCTGGAAGAATATTAGTACTGTTAATGTGGATATTTGCAAGAGAAATTCAGGAAGTGTAAAAATTGTGAGGATGATTCTGTCACCCTGCAGTCCATATTCACAGTGGTCTTTGCTGCAGGGATGAAATTCTTGTTCCAGATGAAGTCACAGTGATGAAAAGGTACCAACAGTAGCAAAAAGAAGGTTCATACTGAACCATGGAATAATGACTCTCTAAACTGTCTAAAATACACTATTTTGGGGGTGGAGCCAAGATGGCCAAATAGCAACAGCTCCAGTCTACAGCTCCCAGCGTGAGTGACGCAGAAGACGGGTGATTTCTGCATTTCCAACCAAGGTACCAGGTTCATCTCAGTGGGGAGTGCTGGACAGTGGGTGCAGTGCACTGTGCATGAGCCGAAGCAGGGCGAGGCATCACCTCACCTGGGAAGCTCAAGGGGTCAGGGAATTCCCTTTCCTAGTCAATGAAAGGGGTGACAGACGGCACCTGGAAAATCAGGTCACTCCCACTCTAATACTGCACTTTTCCAATGGGCTTAACAAACCACACACCAGGAGATTATATCCTGCACCTGGCATGGAGGGTCCTGCACCCATGGAGCCTCGCTCATTGCTAGCACAGCAGTCTGAGATCAAACTGCAAGGTGGCAGTGAGGCTGGGGGAGGGGTGCCTGCCATTGCCAAGGCTTGAGTAGGTAAACAAAGCAGCCAAGAAGCTCGAACTGGGTGGAGCCCACCACAGCTCAAGGAGGCCTGCCTGCCTCTGCAGGCTCCACCTCTGGGGGCAGGGCACAGACAAACAAAGGCAGCAGTAACCTCTGCAGACTTAAATGTCCCTGTCTGACAGCTTTGAAGAGAGTAGTGGTTCTCCCAGCACGCAGCTTGAGATCTGAGAATGGGCAGACTGCCTCCTCATGTGGGTTCCTGACCCCCGAGTAGGCTAACTGGGAGGCACCCCCCAGTAGTTGCGGACTGACACCTCACACGGCCGGGTACTCCTCTGAGACAAAATTTCCAGAGGAATGATCAGGCAGCAGCATTTGCAGTTCACCAATATCCGCTGTTCTGCAGCCACCACTGCTGACACCCAGGCAAAGAGCGTCTGGAGTGGACCTCCAGCAAACTCCAACAGACCTGCAGCTGAGGGTCCTGTCTGGTAGAAGGAAAACTAACAAACAGAAAGGACATCCACACCAAAAACCCATCTGTACGTCACCATCATCAAAGACCAAAGGTAGATAAAACCACAAAGATGGGCAAAAAACAGAGCAGAAAAACCGGAAACTCTAAAAATCAGAGTGCCTTTCCTCCACCAAAGGAACGCAGCTCCTCACCAGCAATGGAACAAAGCTGGATGGAGAATGACTTTGACGAGTGGAGAGAAGAAGGCTTCAGAAGATCAAACTACTCCAAGCTAAAGGAGGAAGTTCGAACCAATGGCAAAGAAGTTAAAAACCTTGAAAAAAATTAGATGAATGGCTAACTAGAATAACCAATGCAGAGAAGTCCTTAAAGGACCTGATGGAGCTGAAAACCACAGCACGAGAACTACATGACGAATGCACAAGCCTCAGTAGCTGATTCGATCAACTGGAAGAAACGGTATCAGCAATGGAAGACAAAATGAATGAAATGAAGTGAGAAGAGAAGTTTAGAGAAAAAAAGAATAAAAAGAAAAGAAAAAAACCTCCAAGAAATATGGGACTATGTGAAAAGACCAAATCTATGTCTGATTGGTGTACCTGAAAGTGACGGGGAGAATGGAACCAAGTTGGAAAATACTCTGCAGGATATTATCCAGGAGAACTTCCCCAATCTAGCAAGGCAGGCCAACATTCAGATTCAGGAAATACAGAGGACACCACAAAGATACTCCTCGAGAAGAGCAACTCCAAGACACATAATTGTCGGATTCATCAAAGTTGAAATGAAGGAAAAAATGTTAAGGTCAGCCAGAGAGAAAGGTCGGGTTACCCACAAAGGGAAGCCCATCAGACTAACAGCGGATCTCTCAACAGAAACTCTACAAGAAAGAAGAGAGTGGGGGCCAATATTTAACATTCTTAAAGAAAAGAATTTTCAACCCAGAATTTCATATCCAGCCAAACTAAGCTTCATAAGTGAAGGAGAAATAAAATTCTTTACAGACAAGCAAATGCTGAGAGATTTTGTCACCACCAGGCCTGCCCTAAAAGAGCTCCTGAAGGAAGCACTAAACATGGAAAGAAAAAACCGGTACCAGCCACTGCAAAAACATGCCAAATTGTAAAGACCATCAAGGCTAGGAAGAAACTGCATCAACTAATAAGCAAAACAACCAGCTAACATCATAATGACAGGATCAAATTCACACATAAAAATATTAACCTTAAATGTAAATGGGGTAAATGCTCCAATTAAAAGACACAGACTGGCAAATTGGATAAAGAGTCAAGACCCATCAGTGTGCCGTATTCAGGAAACCCATCTCACGTGCAGAGACACACATATGCTCAAAATAAAGGGAGGGAGGGAGATCTACCAAGCAAATGGAAAACAAAAAAAGGTGGGGGTTGCAATCCTAGTCTCTGATAAAACAGACTTTAAACCAACAAAGATCAAAAGAGACAAAGAAGCCCATCACATAATGGTAAAGGGATCAATTCAACAAGAAGAGCTAACTATCCCAAATCTATATGCACCCAATACAGGAGCACCCAGATTCATAAAGCAAGTCCTTAGTGACCTACAAAGAGACTTAAACTCCCACACAATAATAATGGGGGACTTTAACACCCCACTGTCAATATTAGACAGATCAATGAGACAGAAAATTAACAAGGATATCCAGGAATTGAACTCAGCTCTGCACCAAGTGGACCTAACTTGGTGTAGATGTAGACATCTACAGAACTCTGCACCCCAAATCAACAGAATATACATTCTTTTCAGCACCACACCACACCTATTCCAAAATTGACCACATAGTTGGAAGTAAAGCTCTCCTCAGCAAATGTAAAAGAACAGAAATTATAACAAACTGTCTCTCAGACCACAGTGCAATCAAACTAGGACTCAGGATTAAGAAACTCACTCAAAACCACTCAACTACGTGGAAACTGAACAACCTGCTCCTGAATGACTACTGGGTATATAACGAAATGAAGGCAGAAATAAAGATGCTCTTTGAAACCAACGAGAACAAAGATACAACATACCAGAATCTCTGGGACACATTCAAAGCAGTGTGTAGAGGGAAATTTATAGCACTAAATGCCCACAAGAGAAAGCAGGAAAGATCCAAAATTGACACCCTAACATCACAATTAAAAGAACTAGACAAGCAAGAGCAAACACATTCAAAAGCTAGCACAAGGCAAGAAATAACTAAGATCAGAGCAGAACTGAAGGAAATAGAGACACAAAAAACTCTTCAAAAAATTAATGAATCCAGGAGCTGGTTTTTTGAAAAGATCAACAAAATTGGTAGACCACTAGCAAGACTAATAAAGAAGAAAAGATAGAAGAATCAAATAGACACAATAAAAAATGACAAAGGGGATATCACCACCAATCCCAGAGAAATACAAACTACCATCAGAGAATACTATAAACACCTCTACGCAAATAAACTAGAAAATCTAGAAGAAATGGATAAATTCCTCGACACATACACTCTCCCAAGACTAAACCAGGAAGAATTTGAATCTCTGAATAGACCAATAACAGGCTCTGAAATTGAGGCAATAATTAATAGCTTACCAACCAAAAAAAGTCCAGGACCAGATGGATTCACAGCCAAATTCTACCAGAGGTACAAGGAGGAGCTGGTACCATTCCTTCTGAAACTATTCCAATCAATAGAAAAAGAGGGAATCCTCCCTAACTCATTTTATGAGGCCAGCATCATCCTGATACCAAAGCCTGGCAGAGACACACAAAAAAGAGAATTTTAGACCAATATCCTTGATGAACATTGATGCAAAAATCCTCAGTAAAATACTGGCAAACCAAATCCAGCAGCACATCAAAAAGCTTATCCACCATGATCAAGTGGGCTTCAACCCTGGGATGCAAGGCTGGTTCAACATACGCAAATCAATAAACGTAATCCAGCATATAAACAGAACCAAAGACAAAAACCACATGATTATCTCAATAGATGCAGAAAAGGCCTTTGACAAAATTCAACAACCCTTCATGCTAAAAACTCTCAATAAATTAGGTATTGATGGGACGTATCTCAAAATAATAAGAGCTATCTATGACAAACCCACAGCCAATATCATACTGAATGGGCAAAAACTGGAAGCATTCCCTTTGAAAACTGGCACAAGACAGGGATGCACTCTCTCACCACTCCTATTCAACATAGTGTTGGAAGTTCTGGCCAGGGCAATCAGGCAGGAGAAGGAAATAAAGGATATTCAATTAGGAAAAGAGGAAGTCAAATTGTCCCTGTTTACAGATGACATGATTGTATATCTAGAAAACCCCATCGTCTCAGCCAAAAATCTCCTTAAGCTGATAAGCAACTTCAGCAAAGTCTCAGGATACAAAATCAATGTGCAAATATCACAAGCATTCTTATACACCAGTAACAGACAAACAGAGAGGCAAATCATGAGTGAACTCCCATTCACAATTGCTTCAAAGAGAATAAAATACCTAGGAATCCAACTTACAAGGGATGTGAAGGACCTCTTCAAGGAGAACTACAAACCACTGCTCAATGAAATAAAAGAGGATACAAACAAATGGAAGAACATTCCATGCTCATGGGTTGGAAGAATCAATATCGTGAAAATGGCCATACTGCCCAAGGTAATTTATAGATTCAATGCCATCCCCATCAAGCTACCAATGACTTTCTTCACAGAAATGGAAAAAACTACTTTGAAGTTCATATGGAACCAAAAAAGAGCCCGCATCACCAAGTCAATCCTTAGTCAAAAGAACAAAGCTGGAGGCATCACGCTACCTGACTTCAAACTATACTACAAGACTACAGTAACCAAAACAGCATGGTACTGGTACCAAAACAGAGATGTAGACCAATGGAACAGAACAGAACCCTCAGAAATAATGCCACATTTATACAACTATCTGATCTTTGACAAACCTGACAAAAACAAGCAATGGGAAAGGATTCCCTATTTAATAAATTGTACTGGGAAAACTGACTAGCCATATGTAGAAAGCTGAAACTGGATCCCTTCCTTACACCGTATACAAAAATTAATTCAAGATGGATTAAAGACTTACATGTTAGACCTAAAACCATAAAAACCCTAGAAGAAAACCTAGGTAACACCATTCAGGACATAGGGATGGGCAAGGACTTCACGTCTAAAACACCAAAAGCAATGGCAACAAAAACCAAAATTGACAAATAGGATCTAATTAAACTAAAGAGCTTCTGCACAGCAAAAGAAACTACCATCAGAGTGAACAGGCAACCTACAGAATGGGAGAAAATTTTTGCAACCTACTCATCTGACAAAGGGCTAATATCCAGAATCTACAATGAACTCAAACAAATTTACAAGAGAAAAAACAAACAACCCCATCAAAAAGTGGGTGAAGGATATGAACAGACACTTCTCAAAAGAAGACATTTATGTAGCCAAAAAACACATGAAAAAATGCTCATCATCACTGGCCACCAGAGAAATGCAAATCAAAACCACAATGAGATACCATCTCACACCAGTTAGAATGGCCATCATTAAAAAATCAGGAAACAACAGGTGCTGGAGAGGATGTGGAGAAATAGGAACACTTTTACACTGTTGGTGGGACTGTAAACTAGTTCAACCATTGTGGAAGTCAGTGTGGCGATTCCTTGGGGATCCAGAACTAGAAATACCATTTGACCCAGCCATCCCATTACTGGGTAAATACCCAAAGGACTATAAATCATGCTGCTATAAAGACACATGCACATGTATGTTTATTGCAGCACTATTCACAATAGCAAAGACTTGGAACCAACCCAGATGTCCAACAACGATAGACTGGATTAAGAAAATGTGGCACATATACACCATGGAATACTATGCAGCCATAAAAATGGATGAGTTCATGTCCTTTGTAGGGACATGGATGAAGCTGGAAACCATCATTCTCAGCAAACTATCGCAAGGACAAACAACTAAACACCGCATGTTCTCACTCATAGGTGGGAACTGAACAATGAGAACACATGGACACAGGAAGTGGAACATCACACACCGGGGACTGTTGTGGGGTGGGGGGAGGGGGGAGGGACAGCATTAGGAGATACACCTAATGCTAAATGATGAGTTAATGGGTGCAGCACACCAACATGGCACATGGATACATATGTAACAAACCTGCACGTTGTGCACATGTACTCTAAAACTTAAATAATAATAAAATTTTTAAAAATACACTATTTTTGAAGTCTTTTTGACCACTTCATATACTGGCAAAGAAGTAAAAGTTAAATAAGAGGTACTTGTGACATATTTTTATATGTAATTTAATTATGGCCAAATTTTATTCATTCAAATGTCATTTGGACTGTAGCTAAAACCCCAAGCTGTAGTTATGAGGTGACAACAATATTACAAAAAGGGGAAAGAAACTAGAGCCCCTTTTATTCACATTCTGAAAGCCAAGATTATGGTCTCCTGCCAAGAAGGTTATCAATTAAACCTACCATCTTCATTAAAATCTAAAAAATAAATCCCAAACCTAAGAATATCACCAAAAAATATCTGTGGCTGTTGTTCTGAATGAGTAACCTTATTTTTCTGTATACTCCATCTTATTCTCTAACATTTTGCCAGAAAATACTGCTATCGCTGTTGTCTCTGCCATTTTCCTACAAGAAAAAATGTTTTTCTTTATTCTTTCAGTCCTGTATATATAATATAATAGATGTGTGTGTGTGTGTGTATAAAATACATTTACTACATGTAAGATGCTGGTAAATCGCTTTAAGTTTTTCATAGTTGATTCATATTAATCAGTTTGCTTTACCTTCACATCACCACTGTCAAATACTGGAGACAAGTTATCTTCTACTGCTGATGAGTTTCAGAGGCTGAAAGGTCTTACACACAGTTTGGGGAGAGGGCTGGGGACACATAGATCTCCTGTCTTCTTCCTGGGCTCTTTTCACTGATCCTGAGATTTAAATTGACAGAAAGGAGCAAAAACCTGAATAACTGTCAATAAACTGCCATCCATCTCAGTAATCAAGAAGAGTAAAGCCTGCATGTTTAGAGTTGTAAGCCTCATCATGTATCTGTGGCTGAAGCCTACATAACACATACATTATATTTTCCCTGTTAAAAGTTCCCCAAGCATGAGTGTGCATGTGTGTGTATTATTATTATTTTTTGAGACAGAGTCTTGCTCTGTTGCCCAGGCTGGAGTGCAGTGGCAGGATCTCAGCTCACTGCAACCTCCATCTCCCAGGTTCAAGCGATTCTCCTGCCTCAGCCCCCCGAGTAGCTGGGATTACAGGCGCCCGCCACCACGCCCAGTAGGGATGGGGTTTTGCCATGTTGGCCAGTCTGGTCTTGAACTCATGACCTCAGGTGATCCACCTGCCTCGGCCTCTCAAAGTGCTGGGATTAGAAGCGTGAGCCACCGCGCCCAGCCCCAAGCATATATTTTTTAAAGCGTAAGTTTGACTCTTGTTTTTCTACAAGGGAGTATCAACTCAAAGCCACAGTGAGTTGCCATTTCACAACCACTAAAATTGCTATAATAAAAAAGTCATATAATAACAAGTGATGCAAAGGATGTGGAGAAATTTGAACCCATACATTACTGGTGGGACTGTTAAAATGGTGCAGTTGTTGTGAAAACAGTCTGGCAGTTCCTCAAAATGTTAGACACGGAGTTACCATTTGACTTAGCGATTTCAATCCTGAGTATATACCCAAGAGAAATGAAAACACACACCCAGAGAAACACTTGCACACACACAAATGTTCAGAGCAGCATTATTTACAATAGGCAAAAAGGGTAAGTAGCCCAAATGACCACTGACTAATGAACGGATAAACAAAATGTGGTACATCCATACGGTGGAAGATTATTCAGCCACTAAAGGGAATAAAGTACTGATACATGCTACAACGTGGATGAACTTTGAAAACATTTCACCCTAAATGAAAGAAGCCAGTCATGAAAGACCACATAGTTCATGATTCCTTTTATATGAAATGTGCAGAATAGGGAAATGAAAATCTACACAGACAGGAAGCAGCAGCTGCTTGGTCTGGGGAGTAAGAGGAAGGGGTGTGGGGAGTGACTGCTAATATGCATAAGGTTTCTTCCTGGAGTGACAAAAATGTTCTAAAAGTAAATTCAGTCGATAGGTGTACAATTCTGTAAGCACACTAAAAAATCATTGATTTCCACATTATATTTATTTTTTCATTTAAATTTCTTTAGAGATGGGTGCCTTATCCAATTGCTCAGGCTGGATGATTATACATTTTGAATGAGTGAAATTTATGCTATGAAAACTATACCTCAGCAAAGCTGTTAAAAAAAAGACAGGGGTAAAAAGGAAAAATCTAGAGAGATTTTGCACTTGGAAGGTTTTTGTTGTTGTTGTTGTTGTTGTTTTACTGTGCTTTAAGTTCTGGGATACATGTTCACAACAGCAAAGACTTGGAACCAACCCCAATGCCCATCAATGATAGACTGGATAAAGAAAATGTGGTACATATACACCATGGAATACTATGCAGCCATAAAGAAGGATGAGTTCATGTCCTTTGCAGGGACATGGGTAAAGCTGGAAACCATCATTGTCAGTACTTAGAAGGTTTTTATGTTTTGCTATGCTTTGATGAAATCAAAATTGGAAATAAAAGGCAATACATGATGGGTAGAGTTATATAATAAAGGAAACATGAAAAACTATGTCAAAAGATTGGTTAGCAAGTATACATTTATATGTTTTAAGTTGAAATAAAACATTTAGGATAGGATATTATTCAACCAATATATTTTAAGATATATGCATCTTCTTATATATCATTTTTCCTGTAAACTGTCTGCTCATAATATTTATCTATTTTTCCCTGTTGGTCTATTTCTTTTCTGACATATTGATTTGCATGTTTTTTTTGCATTAGGGAAATTGACCCTTGATGATATTTGCTTTAAATAGTATTATATGTTGGCCGGGCACAGTGGCTCACGCTTGTAATCCCAGCACTTTGGGAGGCTGAGGCGGGTGGATCATGAGGTCAGGAGATCGAGACCATGGTGAAACCCTGTCTCTACTAAAAATACAAAAAAATTAGCCGGGCGTGGTGGCGGGCGCCTGTAGTCCCAGCTACTCGGAGAGGCTGAGGCAGGAGAATGGTGTGAACCTGGGAGGCGGAGCTTGCAGTGAGCCGAGATTGCACCACTGCACTCCAGCCTGGGCAATAGAGTGAGACTCCGTCTCAAAAAAAAAAAAAAATATAGTATTATATGTTACCAATTTGTTGTTTAGCTCTAAATTACTTAATGCATAATTTTTATAAATATATTTCAAATATTTCAATGTATTAAAATGGACTTTTATTGAGATAATGGAGAAACCTAAAATATCAAAAAAAATACTGTGAAGGCCACCAAATCTAGCTTGTTCTTTTCTTGGCAAGCACAAGCACAGCCTGAGTTTGTATCTTTAATTACATTTAGAAGGAAAAAATACTCTGCCTACTAGGAGAAAAATGTTTAGGCATTATTTAGGCATGATGCCTGAAACAAAATAAAACAAAACAAAAACTAGAAAACCAAACCCAGCGTTTAGAGGAGAGTTGGCTGAGGCTGTTCAGTCACATCAGCCTGCTCTGGGTGATGTGAAGGCGACAGTTAATAAGTAACCGCAGTAGGTGTTTCTCAAGGTGAGAGGCGAATAACCCTAAAGCGTGGAGCTGAGTGTTGGAGTGGAACCTGCCATCAGACCTGACTTTGCTGCTAATAGGCCAGTCTATGATGGTGGCCAAATGATTGCAGCCATTTACAATCCCTGACCTTTGGTAGCACACTAGAAGTTTTTTTTTTTTTTTTTTTTTTGAGACAGAGTCTCGCTGTCGCCCAGGCTAGAGTGTAGTGGCACCACCTCGCCCAGCTAATTTTTTGTATTTTTAGTAGAGGCGGGGTTTCACTGTGTAAGCCAGGATGGTCTCGATCTCCTGACCTCGTGATCCGCCCGCCTCGGCCTCCCAAAGTGCTGGGATTACAGGCATGAGCCACCGCGCCCGGCCCACACTAGGAGTTATTAACGGGAACAGAGGCTCTTTTCTGCTTTCTTTTCTTGTATTTTAAATATCTCCTTTCCTCTTCTCCAGCTGTATTTGTTATAACTACATCCTGGTTTTAAAATAACGTTTGTGCCTCCTCGTCTTTCTTTTCCTCTGTTTTTCTGAAGTCTAAATGGAGCCCCGTGTTGCCTCCGGGAGCCTGGAGTCAGGCCCCATAGGCGCAGGCTGTCATCTTCCACATGTGAATTCTCAAGGACGGTTTGCTGTTTTTGTCCTTAGGATTTTCATATTCTCTGCCATTGCAACAAAAATTTGGGAGTATCAGTTAATTGACAGCTGCAGTCATTAGAGCCATCATCAGAGATGTTTACCTGGATTGCAACATTCTCAGCTTTTTTCCCCCAAAGAATTGCCTTTTGGGTTACTCCCTCTGTCTACATTGAGGAGCTCAAGAAATAAAATAGTCTTCGGAAATCAGATGAATGCTCTCGTGGAGCTTGGCTTTCCTGCCGTTGCCACAGTGTCTCATTACTGAGTAAACACCTCTTTATCCTGGTGCTGAGAAGAAATCTGCATTACTTGACTAGGTGGTTATTTTCATCTTCTAGATAATAAACATAGGGTAGCCAATTGCATTTCCCTCATATCTTTCCAAAAATTGTACCACTGAATATGATAAGAAGGGGAGGATGCATAGCTCATTGTAGAGGCCTTCAGGACATGGACATTACTTTCAAACCCAATTCCTGGCTTCTTTGTTCTCCCACTCCTATTTACCCTTCATCATAACTTCCTTTCTTATCACATTTGATGGTACAATTTTTAGAAACATATGCATCTTTTGAACATGCTACATGCATTAGAAAATAATGGTATGTCTGAATAAAGAATTGCCATTCATTTATATTGTCACTGGCCAAATATGTCTTACTTAGAGAGTGTAGCTATGCAGAAAGCTTTCATTTTGAGGCTGAAAGCTGTGTTATCTTAATTTTCAATATTTTTACAGCACTCTATTTTCATGCATATAAATTATAAATATGTTTATGGTTTGTGATAACTGTTATTATTAACAATATTAAACCCATTGCCTTAAATTTATATTAAAGTCCTGTCTTCTAATATACAAAATTAATTAACCTAAAAGTTTCTAATTGCCTAAATAGGATATTTAAAAAAGCATTATCTGTGATAACTGACTGGAAACATTTAGCAAATGGTAAAATAGCTGAAGGGACTATAATTTCCTTGCCTGATATGGGGAAGGGTAATAAAAATGCAATTTCACAACACCTGCTACTTTACTAAGCATCTCAGTAATGCTTTTAAAAATTAACATATTCATAGGCACAGAGGATTAATTTGTCTCTCCTCTGCTTTGTCTATGTACTAGGTGTGTATTTGTGTGTCTCTATGACAAAGGTTAAAATATAAGCTATTTTAGTTGGTGAGAACAGAAAGGGATGAGGTAAAGTATGCTATAAATAGTTTTGAAGTCATGGAAACAATTATATGGGTGTGATTTAAAGGACAACAGGAAGTACCCACGGCAGGAGGCAGGAAGCACACTCACACTGGGAAGGGAAGGAAAGTTTAATACAGGGACTGTTTTCTTTGAAGGCATGGGCAAGATTTAGGGAAACCACCCAAGGATAGTGCAGTACCTGGGGCTTGTAATTGGGAAGGCATTCCCCCTTCTAGGCTTGAGGAAGATGCAGAAGGAGAGCAGGCCCTGCAACCCGGGAAGGGTGGCCGAATGGCAAGGCTGCCTGGTGGAAGCTCTAGCTTCATTTCAGGGAATGGGTGGGCAGGGAGGTTGGGTGCAAATGCTCTGGCCTCACTTCCCTTCTATCCTGCAACTCCTGCCAGTGCCTCCCGCTGGTCAAACACAGCCAAACACCAACGGGCAATGGAGTTTCTGCCAGTCAGCTTCCTGGGGCACTGAGCAGGGTGGTGAGGTACCAGAAGGGTAAAATGAGGGGCCTTGTACCCCCTGCAGTCCCAACATGGTGGATATTCCTCTAGGTGTCAAAGTACTTGAAGTTTAAATCTTGGCAAGTCATTCCTTTAGAATGAAATAGTGGTGTACTTTTAAATCTCAAAATATGCTGGAATAGATGATGCAGGTTTTGGCTGTTCTGGAATAATAATAACTATATAATGAAAATGATAATAATAACAGCAACCTTTATTGAGTAATAGCTATGTTATAGACATTGCCCTGAACCCTTTCTACACATTAGTTAAGTGAACCTTAGTGATATGGTTTGGCTCTGTGTTCCCACCCAAATCTCACCTTGAGTTGTAATTATCCCCATGTGTCAAGGGCGGGACCAGGTGGAGGTAATTGAACCACTGGGGTGGTTTTCCCCATGCTGTTCTCACGATATTGAGTGAGTTCTCACGAGATCTGATGGTTTTATAAGCATCTGGCATTTCCACTGCCTGCAATCATTCTCTCTCCTGCCACCCTGTGAAGAGATGTCTTCCGCCATGATCATAAGTTTCCTGAGGCCTCTCCAGCCATGCAGAACTGTGAGTCAATTAAACCTCTTTTCTTTATAAATTACCCAGTCTGGGTATTTCTTCATAGCAGCGTGGGAACGGAATAATACACTTAGCCACAGCCATATCCAGTGGGTACCATCATGTCTCCATGCAACAGACAGTAAACAGGATGATGCCCACACTAGTTGCTCTGGCAAAGCCAGAACTCAAATGCCACTTGGTTGTCTTAGAGGTTCTGTCCTGTCCAGCTCAGAACACTGATTTCAGCTCTCATGTCTCGCTCAAGTTTTTTTCTGCACAACGTGGTCTAGACAGCCACGTCTCATGGAACGCTTGGTTCTTCACCACCCTCATCGGCATGTGATAACTGGCCTTGCGTGGTCCTCTTTGTATGCCAGCCTCCTGACTCCAGCTTGAGAGAAAGTTAGAATGTGTGTCTTGAGTTTTAGTTGCATGTGTCGCTCAGCCAAGCCCGTATCCTTTCTTGAAATGAGTGTGCCTCTTCTGCAATGTGTGGTGAATGCAGCCCTCTCCATCTTATCCAGCCCTGCCTCAGGGTCCTGGCCTATCACCAGACAGGCCCCAGGCCTTTTACCAATAGATCCCAACACCCTTATTGCACAGGAGAAGGTTTTGTTCCTCATTGCTGTTGAACAGTTTTTTACTTTCTGATCTATTCTATGAGCTTATTCTCATTTCATGGGCCACATTCTCAATTTAAAGACCCAGCCTAATAGGGAAGTGCTGAAGACATATGCTGTATAGCCACAGAAAGCATTTATAGAGTTATGGATTTCTGAATGGCAAGGCAGTCATGGGGGTGTAAAGATCACTTTACTGCATCACCACACACCACAATAAACTGTCACAACACAGCATGATGCTGCCTTAATTGTAGCAGATAATGATAATTATATACTGCCTCCATTACCTCCACCATATTAAGCCATGTTCTTTCTCGCTTACATTCAGTAGCTCCTATATATGGAAAAGGAAATAAAAATCTCATCTTCATTAAACATCTCTGTTTAAAGCTGAAGGGGAAAAAAAAGGTCTGTGAAGCAGCATGTGGAGAGTTTTTACTGTGGATGAGAGCAGTGGATTTAATTGCTCACACCGCAAGCTGAAAACATACTTGCGAATCAGCTTTCACAGGAAGCCACTGGTTCTTGGAAATGCCCAACACATGAGGTGCACAAGCATTCACAGCCCTCGTGTGTGATCTAGGGAATGCAGAGTGAGAGGACAGCATCATCACTGGGCTGAGAATCTGAGAAGACACAGGAAAGAGGAAAGTCAAGAACAAGAGTCCCGTCTTGAGCCAGGTCCAGATATTTCCCTGGAGAAACAAGTGTTTACCCTGTTACTAGCATCTCTGTTTTTACCTGACACACTGAAAACTGTTCCCGTCACCCTGCCCCAGCAGAACCAATCCCCTGGGTGATTGAATCAGGGAATAAGAAACTTGTTTCTGGTGGATACAGTCATCTGTGCCACGTCGTCCTCAAAAACTAGTTATGGTTACTACACATTTACAATTAATGAGCTCACTCTAATTCAACTGAGCCTCTTTCAAATGACTGCAAAGAAAACTCTTGTCATTTTGAAGAAAGAAGGGGAAAGAGAAACAAGAAAAAGCAAAAAACGCATAACAAATTCTGGTAAGAGAATGCTTCCTCAACTGTCCTTAGAAGACATATGTTAATGACTAATTAGAATGAAATGTAACAAGTACATCAGTATGTAAATGGTGCTTGCAAAAAGATCACATCATCACAAATTTAGAGCTAGAGGAAACTGGAGTCAACTGAGAACTCCACTTACAACATTTTTATACAATTGATTTCTTCAACCTGTTCTTCATTTACAGAAAGGACAACCTAACCCTGATCATATCCAAATGATCACAGAACCCAAGCATGTGGTGGTGTTCTTAAAGAGGTTTTAGCAGTATGCAGATTGAATCGAAATTCTATCAGGAAAACCAAACATTACTAAAATATTCATAGCCTTATCTTTACAAAAAAGCACTGTAGATATGTGTTTCCATTCTAAGTGTGATACTTAGTCTAGATGTAATATCTATTTTGCATCTGCTTTAGTTTAACGGATATCTCAATTCTGCATGAACAGTGGCAGCTGGCATCAAATGACAAAAAACATCTTCCCAAATAACTTAACATTCAAAGTATATCCCCAAACCTTCTCCGGTAAAAGAATCATGGCTTTGTTCGTAAGTCACATGCCAGAAAGCTGTAAGCAGTGTCTGGGCAGAAAGGACATTTTTCAAGTGGTAGAAATAGCTTCTTTCTGACAGAATTTTAGATTTTGTGTTGTGCTTAGGACTTTAAATGTTGACCATAGCAACTAGCACCAGCAATTTTATATACACATGCTGAGAGAGAGAGAGAGAAAACCTCTGAGTTCTAAGGACACATATTAATAAGTATAGATTAGGGTTATAGCCAATATTTTCTAAATAACTATTAAAAATTGTACTTAACTATTTTGCAAAGATAAATGCTTAAAAATTTTAGATGAAATCTTTAGTCCAGATTGTGACCTGAAAATGTGGCCTTCTGAAGATACAAATTATTCCCACTTGTAAAGGTTTCTTTGTAATAGAAAAAAGGAATTTGGAGCATTTTGTTTTCATATTGATGGTCATTTTCATCAATATTTTCTATACTTGCAAAGTAAACAGAGACAATGAATTAGAGGTGACAGGAAATCCAACATTGTTCAGACGTTTTGAATAAAGTAACGTTCTGGCATTTTCAGTGAAAGAAATTTCAACTCCACAAATCACCCTGACTTGTCTTAGGCTAAGTATCTGGTTCAGAGCTCATTCTATGTATGAGAGATTGATCTTCTTAAGGGGCCAATAATCCCCACATTGCTTACTGTTTTAGATTAAGATACAGAAGCCCTTGGTGATTCTGAAAATGTGATTTGGATGATTACATATTATGCCATTATAAGTCGTTAGCACTTGACCCTAAATTAATTATCTGGTAAGTTAGCAAACAAATCCCTTGAGAATGGGATATGGGGCAGGTGTGTTTATAGAGGGGCTCAGAGGTAAGTAAACTCACAGTGAACTGCCCCATAGGGCAGGACCAGATATGAAATCCCACAGTAAAGAATTCCTCTTAACTCATGGTTACGTTTAGGACTAAGCTATTCTCTTGATCGTAGCCAATACCCCAGATGTGTACTAAATATTTTTTGTACATAATATTATGAATTAAATAAAAGTAAATAGGATGTCGATGAAAAATGGCAGAGGAAGAACCTCTGAACATTTTCTCCTCTTAAAAGTCATGGAAAAACTGACAAAAATTGTGAGAATCAACTTTTTAGAAACATGGAATTTAACTGAAGCCTCATACAAATCTAGAGAATATTTACTCCAGGAAAACAAACAAATTTTGGTAAGACCAGTGACCTTGTACTGTTTTAACTTTTCCTGTTCCCATCCTCAACCCTACCCCTAGCTCTGTGGTAGGCTTTGTAACCAGTTGTCTGCAAACCTGGTGAAAACCAGCAACCTAGCTGCCACTGGAGTGGTAAGAACAGGGTGAGGTACCTTCAGTGAGGTGCCTCATTTCCAGAGAATTGTCATGATCTGACCTGCTGATATTTCTCTGAAAGGGCCTGCTTATAAGCCTGTGTTTATATGATGTGATTTTGTGCTTGCCCAGTGCAGAAAGCCTTTGACTTGGGGGACATTGTTGGAAGTATTGAGGTAATTGTTTAACTTCTGAGTCACCTATGGCACTATGTAATAGTTTGGAGAAATACTAGACTACCCAAAAAACTTCAAAGGTGACTGGGAAATGCAGTTCCCATAGGAATGTTGAAAAGTTACAACATATTTTTTTTTTTAATCTAGAAGGCCAAGTACATATGCAGAGATGTAGGTACGGTAAAGAATGACTGAAGACTCTAAGCTCTCATCTCTGTCTGACCTTTAGCCACTTCCTAAGCAGGAGGCGAGGGCTAAGGCAGAGTTGTCCAATGTCTGGCTGAGTGTTGAGGTGTGCCCGAACACACACATAAGTACACTGGTAGATTTGGGAGCCCTATTGGTTCCAGATCAATAAGAATATAAATCTCTGTCTAATCATCAGCTGATCACCAAGCTAACCAAAGCCTTCATGACCACGTGTGAAAAAGAATAGAGAATTTTCAGAATTAATGCACAAAGCTGCTAAACAAAGAACAACAACAGCAAACAGTAAAAAGTAGGGGGGAATCCGACTTCCAAAGTTGACACAATGTATTATTTTAAATGTCCAATTTTCAAGGGAAAAAAGGGAGACATGCAAACAAATAAAAATGGAAAAAAAAATCCCAGCTCCCTTGTTTGTATAAGTTAATGAGTTGATCCTAAAATCCACATGGAAAAGCAAGGAACTTAATAGACAAAATAATATTGAAAGAGGATTACTTTTTTTTAATGTTAGCAAACAATGTTTTCTTGTTAAGTTGAATTTGAATGCATGATTCTGCCATGTCCACTGAGACCCATAGATCAAGGAGTTCCTTTCCTGACCAGCACTTTCACTCTGTGAGCACTGTCTCACAGCGTACTTCCAAGCTCTGATGGGATGGCCTTCCATCCAGGCCTAGTACAAGTCACAGAGGTATTTCCTTAATAGAAGCTTCCATTAGTTATATCACAAAAGACTAGCACACTCCTTAAATCAGCAAAAACTCTGGTTGACAGCAATGTTTCTTGGCAAAGATAGCCCAGGTTTCTAGTTCAAGGGAGTAAACCGAACACATTATAGCTACCCATCCTGCCTCCAGCCCCAGAAATGACATAACAGACATAAATAAATACAGTTTAACACTGGAAAATCCAAGGGAGAATTCTTGATAGAACAGACATTACTAGTAGCTTCTGAAACAGAAGTGAATGAGATCAGGTTGAAGATACAATGATATCAAACGTGCACAGGCAGAACAGCTATAAACATGGGAGCAAGCCTGAAATGCTTCACTTCCTGATGAGACAGACAAAGAAGAGGGGTCAAGGGTAAATTGAAAGATGTTAGTGAGGACACTATAGCCATGCATTTGATTCTTCTGTGATTCCGCTTTTCCTTTTGTGCCTAGGCTGAGACAAGAGAGCTGTATCTCTTTTAAGTAAAATTAGCCTGGGTGTTATGCAGAGAGATGGGGCATTGCATACAAATGGCTGGAGTTGACCAGGAGATAGAGGGGTGCCCACATGCTGAAAATTAGCTCTTGATACTCCTCACTTCATAGCTTGTCCATCCTCTTCCTTAATTTTACTGAAAATGGCCTAAAATAGTATTTATCAACCACAGTCGAGATACATTTTGGTGTGTGAAAATCAAAAAAGTACTTAACTCGTGTGTGAAAAAAGTGCAATGCGATTGAGCAGAATAGAAAACACCAGAGTTCATTTCACAAGAGGATTAATACTAAATTTCACAAGAGGATAAATAAATGGTAAGTAAACTATTTTTTTCTTTTTTTCTTTTTTTTTTTTTTTTTTTTTTTTTTTTTTTTTTTTTTTTTTTTTTTTGAGACGGAGTCTTTCTCTGTCCCCCAGGCTGGAGTGCAGTGGCGCGATCTCGGCTCACCGCAACCTCCACCTCCTGGGTTCATGCCATTCTCCTGCCTCAGCCTCCCGAGTAGCTGGGAATACAGGCGCCCGCCAACACGCCTGGCTAATTTTTTGTGTTTTTAGTAGAGACGGGGTTTCACCGTGTTAGCCAGGATGGTCTCGATCTCCTGACCTCGTGATCCGCCCGCCTCAGCCTCCCAAAGTGCTGGGATTACAGGCTTGAGCCACCTCGCCCGGCTTATTTTTATCATAAATAAACAAAGACATATACATGTGTTTGTCATGGCTCACAATGTGTACTGTATGTCCTTCATGTGCATCTGATATGGTTTGGAACTGTGTCCCTGCCAAAACCTTGTACTGAATTGTGATCCCCAGTGTTGGAGGTGAGGCCTGGTGGGAGTTGATTGAATCATGAGGGTAGTTTCTCACGAATGGTTTAACACCATTCCCCCTTGGTCCTCATGATAGTGGGTGAGTTCTCATGAGATCTGGTGGTTTAAAAGCGTGTGGCACTCCCACTCTCTTGCTCCTGCTCCAGCCATGTGAGACGCCTGCTCCGCCTTTGCCTTCCACCATGATTGTAAGTTCCCTGAGGCCCCCCCAGAAGCCAAGCAGATGCCAGCACCACACATCCTATAGAACTCGGGGACAATTAAACCTCTTTTCTTTATAAATTACCCAGTCTCAGGTATTTCTTTAGAGCAATGCAACAGCCTAGTACAGCATCATTGCCAGAAGAGAGAATGAACCACTCCAGCACATCTCACTGCTCCTCCCAGCCAGGCTGTGCTGACATGGAGCCTAACAGAAAACACTGCTGAATGCATTATCGATTCACCTAGCACTGAAAGGGAGAAGCCACCGTGAAATAACAAACTCCAAAGGCTGAATAACACATAATCAAAGAATAAAGCAGAGTGTAAGGATAAGTAGCATCACAGAGAGATGGGAGGGAGAATAATAGATGTAAAAAATCAAATAGAAATCATGCGGAGTAAAAATTTTATTGAGAGAAAACCTTAGTGTGTCAGCCAAATACCATTTGATATACCTAAAATATAAATTACAGAGCAATGAAATTACCTTTTGGAATTCCTCAAGAACTTAGTCAAACAATGAAAAAGTTCAGAAAGCATGAAAAACATAGAAGCTAGATCTGGGATTTGTGATATTAGTATTGTATGAAAGAATGTCTAGAAAAAGGGAATAAAGATGGAGGAGAATATTCAAAGAATAACCAAAGAAACTTCCCTGGATCTTGGAGAATAACTCTACTTATATTGAAATTATTCTCTATAAATGGATAGGACACCAAGATATAAGTAACATAAAACAAAAACTTAAAATATGAAATTGTCAAATTTCAGAAAGCCAAAGATAAAAAGAAAATGCTTGAAAGTTACAAAAGTGAAAAATATCTGATTATGTACAAAGGAACAAAAATCAGATTGGCATATGGAGTAGGTTGGACATAATGTTTCAGACAAAAGGTGAAGGAAGCAATATTTCAAAAATTCAGAAAGAAAAAATAAACCTGAATCAAGAATTCTAGACCTAATCAGGGTACCATCCAGGAGTGAGAGCAAGACAGTAATATTTTGAAATGTACAAAGTAAACCCAAGAGAAAAGGAGTGGGTTTAATGAAAAGTCAGCAAGTAATTTAGTAAAATGTAGTTTTAAGGCAAATAATTGCTGATTGTTTATGTTTACGTTTTTTAAATTCTCAACTTAGAATTCCAAATACCAAATAATCAAAGGGCAAATGGCGAAAGTGGGAGTGGGTGAGAAAGAAACTTCACGCTTGCTAAGATTATATGGTTTATTCAAGGGAAGAATATGTAATCTGATCAGCACTAGATATTGTTGGGAAAATATAGCTGTAAATAGAAATGTTAACACATAAATAACCTTCAAACCATTAAAAAATGTGACAAGAAAAAAATGATATCAGTCCTAAAAAGGATATAAGAAATGTGGTAGATGGACTTGAAGGTGGCCCCAGGATTCTTACCTCCTGAGACTTACGCACTTGTGTGATGCCTTCTGATATGGTTTGGCTGTGTCTCCACCCAAATCTCACCTTGAATTCTAATAATCCCCATGTGTCAAGGGCTGGGCCAGGTGGACATAACCAAATCATGGAGGCAGTTTCCCCCATACTGTTCTTGTGATAGTGAATAAGTCTCACCGTATCTGATGGTTTTATTATAAATGGGAGTTCCCCTGCACAAGCTCTTGCCTGCTGCTGTGTAAGACATGACTTTGCTCCTCATTCACCTTCTGCCATGATTGCGAGGACTCCCCAGCCATGTGGAACTGTGAGTCAATGAAACCTTTCCTTTATAAATTACCCAATCTAGGGTATATCTTTATTAGCAGCATGAGAACAGACTAATATACCTTCTCCTTGAGAATGAATAGGACCTATGGTTTCCTTCTAACCAACAGAATATGGAAAATGTTACAGATGTATGTATGCTTGCATTACATGAAATTGTAGCATTAGTCTTGGCAGTAGACTCACTCCCTTGCTGGCTTTGCAGAAGCAAGCTACCATGTTGTGTAATGTCATACAGAGAGCCCACATAGGAAAGAAGGTGACCCCCAGCCAATAAGAGATGGAGCCCCTCAGCCCAACAAACCACCAGCAAGTGAATGCCACCATTAGCCATAGGAGCGTGGAAGCAGATCACTCCCCAGCCAGGCCTAAGATACGGCCACAGTCCTGGCTGACATCTTGATTGCAGCCTTGTGAGGCCCTGAAGAAGCAAAGCCACCTAAGCTGTGTCTGGACTCCTGACCATAGAAACTGAGAAAACTAATGTGTATTGTTGTAAGGCAATAAGTTTGGCAATATTGTTATACAGCAATAGATAATGATGTAAAAGTGAAAAGTAACTGGAAAGCACGAGAAGAAGAAGGCACAAAATAATGGAGCAAGAATATAATACGAAATATTAATATTCTCAATAATTATGAATGGGTCCAAATTTATCTATTAAATAACAGAGGGATTCTTGTGAGCAGAATACAAATTAATTGTTTTTTTAACTCAATAAAAAGACACTTAAAATGATATAGGAGGGATGAAAAGTCTATTAAGAAAATGCTAACAAAAAGAAGATAGGTTTGCCAAAATTTATATGAAACAAAGTGGAATACAAAGTAAATAGCAATGTAATGCACAAGGAAGGATATTGCATGTTGGTGATGTAAGAATTCTCAAAGAACATTTTACAAAGTCAACATTTGTATGTACTTAAAAACCCAGCCTTCAAACACATGAAACAAAAGCCAGTAGGAAAACTTCCATTTCCAGAAAAATTGCTAAATAGACTTTTGGGATCACTTAGTTCTTATGGCATCTCAAAAAAAAAAAAGATGGATAATATATTAACAGTTTCTTCTTTCTTAAAT
Organism: Hylobates moloch; assembly: GCF_009828535.3. NCBI lineage: Eukaryota > Metazoa > Chordata > Mammalia > Primates > Hylobatidae > Hylobates > Hylobates moloch. The sequence continues at coordinate 234,241,762 of NW_026652276.1, read as the reverse complement.
AGGTGGCTTAATGGGAGTTAAGATGGGAGAATTACCTAGGGTCTTATGGAACATCAGGAAATGAGACAAATCCTGGCTCCAAGCAATAAGGCGGGCTGGCTGGAAGATAAGAGCCCAAGTCAGAACCCAGCAAGGATGACATCTTCAGCAGGTGAACCGGGAAAGCACCTCTGCAGAGGGAGTTGTGGGTATATTTGTCTGCCTCATTCTTAATAAGCTACAGAGTATTTAAAAAAAAAAAAAAGAAAACATGTATATCTCTGGTAATTATTTCTAACCACCTCTGGGTTTAGGGTCTCCATTTGTACTAATTGTGTGGCCCAGAAAACATCGAGTCAAACATTAATACAAGGCAATCCAATTTTGGACACATCCCCTATATTTCAGTAGAAGAAAATAAGTTTTTCTCTGTAGGCAAGCACTTTAAGGTCTATGCTCAATGAATTCCTACAGATTAATTTCCCTAGGGGTAGGGAGCTTACAATAAAAATATCTCAAATAAACATAAGGACATAAACCACCATAAATTAAAGTTAAAAAAACCCTTTTATGTATTAGGCCTAAGATATGGAAAACAATGGGATTATTGAATAAAATGGCTGTTTAATGTATTTAAAGAAAAAAGAAATAATGGAAAGTATGACAATAGAACAAGAGACTACCAAAACTCATGAGCCAAATAAGTAGTAACCCAGTAGAATGCATAGAAATAAAAAGATAAAAAGCAAAAATTAAACCTTAAAGGACTGATATAACAACATATAAAACACAGCTCAAGAGAGATTTTGTGAGCTATAATAAGGATTTGAATTGTTCTGGGTTTCATAATGATAAAGTAGCCTACATCACTAACCTTATAATCGCTGGGAAATTTTTTAGAAAGAAAACCATTTGACAGTTGTAGAGAATTTCTAAAAGTATGGTTAAGCTGAACCCTTGAAAAGACATAAATACACTAAGTTAGACCCATATTTAGACAGATTTCCCCTAATAGTGTTCTGTAGGAGATTGGTCAGGGTGGTGGGAAAAATTATAGCTAGAGAATGCAGACCTTCTCGGAAGGCCAGGGGTTTGCATAGCTTCAGAAGAAAATTATGGCAGAAGGCAGCTGAATTCTCTAAGAGCAAATAACAAGGAAGTGTAAGGGAGTTGATCCAGATAAGTTAGTTTACTTAGGTCTTAGAACCTGGCCTTTAATCATCCGTGTGCAGGACTGCTCTCTTGCGGACGGGGGTGAGGGCTGGGGTGGGGGTAGGGGTTGGGGGATTGGTGTGGGTGCGACCATGTTAATTACCCACAAGTGTGTTGACTCAATGCCTTTGTTATTAAATCTCTACTAAATAAATGCCCGCAGCACTAGCTTGTCAGGGCCTCAGCCGCTGTGACTCTTTATGGCATCCTTGATGTCTGAGTGGCCCGGTCCCCTATCCGCCCAGTGAGGCAAAAAAAACCTGTGTCTGCGTACATTTTTTCATCCATCGCTTGGCCAGAGTCTACGGATCGGGCCTGGCAAGGTTCCCAGTACACGTGAGGCAGGCAGCTACTGATAAAGTAGAAAACCACAGGCCTGTTGGCTTTCGGTAACAGAGAAGAGAGTGTGACATTGCCAATGTGGCTGTGAATTGAGATGGGAAATCCCAGAAATAGGAGGGGACAAACGTCTGCATATAAAGTCCCCATAAATATTTAGTTGAATTGTGAACTGCAGATGCATGCAAAAAACACCATATAGCCCTATAGAAGGCAACAGTTAGATAGATGAAAAAAACTGGACGTAGATTTCAATTGCTGCCCATAAGAGGAAGACAGAATTTAGATTTTAACTCCATTCAAATTAAAGGGTCTTAGTAAACGCTTTGGAGTGTCTGCTACAATTCTGTAAGGTTCATGCTTAGAGCCTGCCCCAATAAAGTACAAAACCAAATCTCCATAACTTCAAGGTGATCAGCCCTGAATGTAACTGTCAACTAAAACAAAAATGAATAATCTTCAAAAGATAACAAAATCCACTCTCTTTTCAGAATGCATCATCCCCAAAGTATAGCATACAATACAAAAATACTATATATGCAAAGAAATGTAAAATATTATGCATAGTCAAGAGAACAAGCATCAATAGAAACCATTACTGAGATCATCAACATGTTGGAATTAGCAAAGAATCAAACACCACTATTATAAATATGGTCAAAGATGTAAAAGGGAAAATAGCTATAAATGAGTGAAGAGAGGGATATTTCCAGCAGAGATATATACAGTATAAAAATAAACTAGGCTGCTCTGCCTATGGAGTAGCCATTCTTTCATTCCTTTGCTTTCTTAATAAACTTGCTTTCACTTAAAAAATAAAAAATAAAAATAAAAACAAACTAATGGAAATTCTAACATTAGAAACTATCTGAATTTTTTAAAAAATCACAGATACTCTTAACATAAGTTGGAGATGGCTAAATCAATAGTCTATAGACTTGAAGATAAAGCAACAAGTCAAATTGTCAAATCTGAAAAACAGGAAAAAAATATTAAAAAAAAAAGAACCAGCTGGGCACAGTGGCTCATGCTTGTAATCCCAGCACTTTGGGAGGCCAAGATGGGTGGATCACGAGGTTAGCCATCCTGGCTAACACAGTGAAACCCCATCTCTACTTAAAAAAAAGTACAAAAAGTTTAGCCAGGTATGGTGGCGGGCGCCTGTAGTCCCAGCTACTTGGGAGGCTGAGGCAGGAGAATGGCGTGAACCCAGGAGGCGGAGCTTGCAGTGCATGAAGATCGCGCCACTACACTCCAGCCTGGGTGACAGAGTGAGACTCCATCTCAAAAGAAATAAGAAAAGAACCGAGCCACTTTGAGCTCTAGAACTGTGTCAAGTGTAAAATACATACATAATTGGAATTGCAGAAGAAGAATAGAGATTGGATGAGGCAGAAAAAAAATGACATACATGAAATTTCACCAAGGTAGAATATATGCTGGGCCATAAAATAAGTTTAAATACATTTCCCAGAAAGGACACATAAAGAAGGAAATACAAAAAAAATTGATAAGTTGAATTCATCAATGTAAAAAATCTTTGTTCATCAAAAACACCATTAAGAAAAAGAAGAATAAAGAGCAGACTGGGAGAACACATGGCATATATCTGACAAAGGACTTGCATCCAGAATACATAAATAATTTCTACAAATCAATAGCCAAAAGATAAATCAACCAATAAGGAAATGGTAAAGAACTTGAACAGACACTTCTGGGAATAATTAATTTGAGAAGCCAGTAGTACAGGAGAAAAAGAAGCTGCTTGACATTATAAGTTATCAGAGAAAATAATTAAAACTCATTAGAATAGCTAAAATTAAAATGGACAACACCAAATGTTGACGAGGATGCGGGGCACCTGACACTCTCCTACATTGCTGTGCTAGTGGGGAAAAGTACAAATAAAACTAATTTGGAAAGACATTAGGTAGTATGTCATAAAGTTAAACATACACTAAGTTATGAGCAAGGTTTCTACTTTTATGTATTTATCAGAGAGATAGAAAACAGTAAATCATCAGATGAAATTATTTAATCAAAATAATCCAAAATAATGAAAGTATAATTAAATCAAAGTGCATTCAAACCTGGGCATTACAGGAATATATTTAGGGCAAAGAGAGGGGTGAATATGATTAGAGTTAAATTAGCCTAAAGTCATGGTTAATTTGAAAAAGAAATTGATTAAATTTTGACTTATTACATTAAATACGCATATCAAAATGCCTATCGTAACCACAAGAGAACAGAAATAGAATATTTCACTCTCATACTAGTGGAGAAAAGAAAACGATTTGGTTTACAAAGTAAGGCAAAAGAAGAAACACTTAGCCTAGTATGACAGATAAATGAAAAGCACAAAAATAGAAGAATTCCAAATCAGTAATTACAGTTATGGTTAAATATAAACTTAAAAGACTGAAATTGTCTGACAAAATGTAAAAAAAATCTAGATTTATGCTGTTTAAGAGAGGCATATCTAAAATATAAGAGAAAAATTGAAGATGTGGAATAAAAATTGTAGGATAAACTGATCAACAGTTTAGCAGTATATTAATGTCAGACAAAAGAGTTATTAAGACAATAAGCTTTATTAATGAAACAGAGGGCTTCAATATATGGTAACATGAATTCACTTCTTTAAACCTAATAATCTAGCTTAAAATATGTTGACCAAAATAGTAATGAAAAAACTACTATAATTATTAAACATTAGGTTATAGCTAAAGTAAAAGTGAGGTTGGCCTATAAGCATTCTTAATATAAGATTTCCAATATAGTACATTTTAATAAAAACAACAAGTTGTAAAATAAAATCATTCACAATACATTATCTATTACATTGATGATCATTCCCCAAACAGAATCCATCTGTTAAAGCCAATTCTTCTTAAAGTTTTCCTTCTAAATTATGTTTCTTCTGGTGAATGTCCTACTTTTTAATTCAAAAATGAAAGCTAAATACCTCCTTGTATTGCTCCTGGTGCCTGGACGGACAAATATTTCACAGCAACATTGAAGGATGCATAAATTCATCTATATGGGTGACAAATACTTAAACATTTTTTGTTTACTTCTACCACACTCAAGAGCCTATATTTTTATTTAGAGTTCAGTTGTTTATATAACTTGATAGTAAGTCACATCAAATAATTTGTGCCCATTCCAATTCAAAACATTATATTTAAAAAGTGCATTAATTACCAACTAGAGATTATAGAAAGTCTATCATAACAGTCTTCCAATATTTGAAGTGCAAACGATGTCCCACAGGACGAATCTGGCCCACCATTTGTTTTGTATGACCCATGAACTAAGAATGCTTTTTACATCTTTAATTGTTGAAAAACTATCAGAAGAAGAAAAGGCTTTTTCTGGCATGTTAAAACCATCCACAGTTGTAATTGTAATGTACAAAAATCAAGGTTGATTAGAACAGAACTGTACTGCTTCATTGGGTGTCACCCAGAGTTTTGTATCTCTGAGGGGTTATCTAATATCAACCCCATTAAATGGGTAAAATCTTTGGGAAGATCCACTATCATTAATTTTGTTCTGTATATAATTTGTGCTATTGGTTTATTGTTCATGTGTAAAATTGGAAAAAATATTCTTCAATCCAATCAGGATCAGCGCCAAGCTATGATCACTATGGTTCATTTAAATCAGAGAAAAGGGGGAGATGTAGGGAGACCCCCTGAAACTATTGCTATGGAATAAAAGATGAAATGCTGATGATTATTGTAAATACAAAATTGCATGCAGGATTGTGTAGACAATGCCAGGTTGGGCTGCCAGAATGAGCCAACAGTGCATGATGTGCTTCCCCCTGCAGAGAGCCTATGAACAGATGTGCAGTCAGGGAGGTTTCACATCACCAAGATTCCTATCCCAAAAAAGCCGACATTCATAGCTCTGGGAATGGAATGTGACCCTTGTGGAGAGCCTATAAATGGATGCATGGTGGCACCTGTTCATATGGATAAGATAGCTATAAACGCCTTCATCTTGCCACGGCTCTTCTAGGCCTCTTTAGGGTTAAGGCGTACTCCCTTCAGAGAATTTCTGGTCAAACCGGTTGTCTAGCTTCACGTCCTGTTTCTGTTGATTGTTAGTAACCAGCTTTTGCTGCAACTGTTCCTGCTGATTAATCTCTTGCTAATCATAGGTTATGGAAAGACTGTATTTCTGTTTTAAGGCTCTGTTAGAAATTGCTAATGCGTACACTATATTGTAAATTCTTATCTCTGCATACTGTACTTCTGCATACAGATGTTATGTTAAAGAATTACTTCATCCCCATGTGACCATCTCACCTCATAATCAAATGACCCTAAATCCCTCACTAACCTACCCCCACCCTCACTAAACTTAATAATAAATGCTGATATATCCAGTGCATTGGCGGCATTGCAGGACGAGAAGGTGGTGACCCCCCTGGACCAAGTTTTCACTATTTTGTGTGTGTCTATTATTTCTCGACCTGCTGATCCACCTGGGAACAAGGAGAGAGCCCCTTTGCATTGTGGGCTGCTGGCCAGATCCCTCAATAGCAATGGCAGAGTTCAGTAGTTGTGAGAGAGGCTGGGACCACACAGCCTGAAACATTTACAGAAACTGTTTGTTGGCTTTTGCTATAAAGAAGTGTGTGTGTGTGAGCATGCATGTGTGTCTGTATACACGTGTGTGTATGTGCATGTGTATGTGCGTGTGTGTATGCAGTCGTGTGTGTATGTGCGTGTGTATGCACTCGTGTGTGTATGTGCATGTGTGTATGCACGTGTATGCACTCATGTATGCATGCGTGTGTGTGCATGCGTGTGTGTATGTGTATGTGCGTGTGCATGCACACACACATGCACACATGCGCAGGTGAGTGAGTGGGGGCATCGATTTAATACTTTCTATCAAAATCTTGGAAATACTCAAGTGATATTGATGAAAAATTTTTAGAGGAGATTTGAATATTATCAGAGCACCTTGTGTGTTCTAAAATTACTTCCAATACTTAGATCTATTTCTGAGTTTAAATTTATCTCTGAATCATAACTTCATCTATAAATAATAATGTATTATATAAGTGAATTTCCAATCAATCAGTGAAGAAATCATTATTTCAAAAGGTTTTGTGATAATTTACTAATCATTTGGAAAAAAATTAAGGTCTATCTCATCCTTCTTACCACTGTAAAGCAAAACCCAGATGGTTTGAAGATTTAAATGTAAAAACTGAAGTCATAAAATGATTATGAGGTAATTAAGATAAACATTTATATAATTTTACTGTAGACAGGCAGTTTTAAACATGATTAAACAGGCAGAAGCCATAAAGGAAATGATTGAATGCAAAATAGAAAAATAAAAAAAAAAACCCTGTATCTCACACATAAAAAGAAAAACCTATAAGGCAAACATCAACTACAGGAATATTGAATTATAACAGTTGATATATTAATTATTAATTATTGTAGTCAAAGTGATTTGCAAATAAAGAATGGTAAATTACAAAGAAATATAACTGAACAATATATAATGAAACTAAATTAAAAATGCTATTTAAACAAATAATGAGTTATTTCTCAAAGCAATGCCAAACTGTTTAGTAGCATTTCTGAATAATGCTTCTTGGACTTCACACTTGCATAACCTTTCTGGAGGGCAAATTTGCGGTATTGATCAGAAGACTTACATGTGTATGTTTGATTTTCATTTATAGGAACCACGTTTATGCAATAAGTTCTTGTTTTTATCTGTACATTTTCACAATAACTCCTTCCATCTTAGTATCATTTCTTCTTCTTTGCCACTGGATCATCAGTGAAATGTCAAGACCTGGGCACACATTAAATTAGAGAATCATATAGAAGAATTTAGTTAGAAACGAAGAATGACAGTTATTTTGTGTTAGGAAATTTCTTAAGCAAGATGAATGTATCACATAGAAAGAAACAACACTGTGTCAGCCGACTGCTAGTCTTCTTTTTCTTGGAGTGTGTTAGATCAGCATAGCTCATCAGTTATTGCTACTCATTTCAGCACTCTTCCCAATTTTCCTCATCCTACTTTCGTAACGATCTTTTCTTCACGGTAAATGCTTAGAACACTTCTTTTTTTTCAGCTGACTCTAGTTGCTTTAAGATTTATGCATTTGTGTGGAAGATATAAGTGAAATGTGAAAAGATGTTAAAATATGGGCAAAACCAATTTGGTTTGAGTAGTTCTTGCAAACTCGTTTGACTCAAACCTTCTTATTATTTCACAAGACACAAATCTTCCTGGTAATGCCGAGATACCCTTTAATTTGTGTTTAGAGAATTTAATTCAATGCCTCATTCAGCACAAGAAAAATGAGTTCGAGCAGCCTGAACTTGGCGTTTGGAAGGGGATGAAAAAGCAGAGCGGGCAGTCAACAAGACGAAATCTTGGATCTTGAAGAAGAGTACTCCAATTATCCAGATCATTTGTCACATGTGAGGTGAGACTTTCCTTGTAAAACTTTCTGGAGGTTACTTACATAACTTAGTGATAAGTGATATTCTGACTTTCAAAACGATAATGCATCTTTGTGTATAAGCAATGGGATATGAAGTGTTTGAAGCCTGGGAATTCATTTCTCCAAAATATTTTGCACCATGTTTGAGTAATCCCCATCATCACATAATATCCATTAAGGTAAAATGAGTGGCATTGGTGACTCAGTGACTGGTTTGCTTGGGGTTTTATTTCATTATCACAGGGCATCTTCTGTGACTCTTGCCTGAGATTCAAACTGCAGCCCACTGACAGGTGCTGGGGTTGGGGCTCTTCTGCTATTCCTAGACCTTGCTAGTTTTCCTTCACAGGAAGCAGCTTTTAATCGGTTATTTCATTGGGGCTCATTTCACAGATGAACTGGACACAGAGTTGACTGCTCCTCAGGCGTGCCTTTCACTTTGTTTCTCAGGCTCAGCTCAGATGAGAAACCCTCATTTGAACTTCTTTTTATATTAAGGACTGGGGTGGAAGGAAACGTCTACTATTGCTAGAGGCAAATATTACCCACACCCTGATCCCTTTGATGAACATTTACTGAGTCCTAGGCAGAAATGTCTGCTGTCTTTTTCCATAAGTTATTTGGGTATAGATATTCAAATTCTTACAGTAATCCCCTAAGTGCAGGACTCTGTCCAGATGGTTTTCCAACAGGTCGTTTTAGCTTCAGATAGTCTCTTTACATCTCAAAGTCTTACATTTGCAGTTCTGATTGTTTATTTCTAAGTCATTTTTCTACATGAAGAGGTGGAGCTAAAACTTTGATTTAGTGAATAAGTATCAATTATTATGTTTGAGGCACTGGTTAAAGCATCCAGAACAGATTTTCTTTTTAATTCTTTATCTTGCTCTCAGAAAATTCCTATTTAACACCAGAATTCATACAAGTACCAAAATCAAATTACAGGGTAACATGTGTGAGTTGCGTTTAGAAAAGAGTAAGAATTTTTACCAGATAATTACATTTTAATTCAGTTCTATAGTTTCTATTATAAACCTAAAAGTATATAAAAAATCCTTTCTACATATCCATTCTTTCCTGGACTGAGAGTTGTTGCACAGTATGTTTTTTTTTTTCTCTGATATTTTAATGCAATCAGTAATTGAAAGTAGGGAAATTACTGAAATCATGTTTGCAACAAGTTTAGTGAAGCACACTGAAACGGAATATTATTCAAAATTTTAGAAGAGATCTTAATAAAAACTTGCATCTTGTGTAAATGTTGCCCCTTTATAAAATTGCACATTTCTACAATCAATAAAACTGTCTATCTCTCATAAAAACTCCAGGACACAGTGGCTATGTAGAGCTTTCACTGTTGGACAAAGCCAAAGTCACACATCTCCAGCGTTTGGGAAAAAGCATCCTCACTTTGTCAATGTAGAATTCTTTTACGCATTTTGGATAAAGACCCATGGTTCTCCAAATGTGGACCTCAAGACCAGAAGCAACAGCCTCACTTGGGAATCAGAAACACATTTTTGGATCCTAGAATCAAACCTAGACTTTGTGAATCAGAAACACGGGGGCGGTTCCCAGCAAGCTGTTTTCCAGTGAGTCCTCCCAGTGACAGTGATGGAAAGGACAGGTTGAGAACCACTGGATCCATCAGCACGTGATGATTTAGGTTTCTCCATGAAATTAACTTGAGTCTATTGATGTCTACTGTGAAAATGTGTGTTTTTCTACCCCAGAGGGTCAGGTGTGGGAGAGAAATTGGTCCATGCAGCTGTGACTTCAGAAAGGAGCCTGCCCAATGGGACTTCTCCCTACTGTTGTGACTATCTGAGGTTGGACTAGTCGGCCTGGAAGAGGACTCTAAGCCTAAGTGCGCACACGTGTGCCTTCTGGTTAGCGTTCAGGCTCCATCAGCTGAACCGAACATTCTGCATTCCTCACCATTTCATTGCAAAACCTCTGGCAAGTAATTGTGCTCCCAAGGTCTCAGCAAAGAAGTAATGTGTGCAACCTCAAAGGGACCACTAAGGATGAAATGCCTTGGCCTCACATCCTGTCAGATTTTAACCCGCCAAACTAAAAGATGACGATTGTCAAATTAATGACTATTTGTTTTTTCCAGTCAATGATACCAGTGTAAGAATTCAGATTTTTTTCTCATAGTTTGTCATCTCCAATGGGGGAAAACAGAAGAGTAGTATCAGATAGTGAGACACATGCCACGGCTCACATTAGTGTAGAGCAGTGGTTGCCAGTGCGGTCCTCCGAGCAGCAGCAGCAGCAGCAGCATCTGGAAACGTTTTAGAAGTGCAAACTCTCAGGTTCTACCCCAGATCTACTGAATCGGGAAGTTTGGAGGTGGGTCCAGCAATCAGTTTCAACAATGTTTAGAAACTGACTCCAATGGCACATTTGAGAACATCTGGTGTTGAGTACTGGATGTCATTCATGTGCCAGGAATGCTCCTAATTTTTCAATTTTAAGTGGCAAAGAATTTCATTTATAAGCTCAAACAATCAGAAAAATAATGTTCCTTTCTTTTAGTTTAAGCTAAAGCAAATGTCATCTGCTAGAAAAATCAGCTACAGGCAAAATGTGATTTCCAGTACTTTGACCTAGCCATTAACTGTTTTCTTGTTATAGTTTCAGAAAACGTTTCTCATTTCTTACACCAAGACATTGAGAAGGAATGACGTGACGTAAAATACTTACTATAAGCTATTTCACTCTTAACTTGGTTTCTGTTATTTTAATCAGTGCTACCTCTCAATGATTCTCACAGACATTCTTTGTTACTCAGTATCCCATTCTCTTTCTCTTATTTTCATGTTTCCCTTTGTCTCCACCTTGCTATTTCAATAATAGTTACATGGTAACACAATTCTCACTTCTTTCTACCTGAGTCAATCAGGGGCAGAGTTATTATCCAGGGGTAACTCCCTGCTAATTTCAACATCAGGGTGAAGAGTCACTGAAACACAGAGGAGAGCCTAGCGTGGAGGAGAGAGAAAATGTCCCTCTTTGGCAGAGTTCCCCACCCTTCCGCTGGGTTTGTGGCTGTGGACTCTGATCCCTTGCAACCTCGACTCAACAATCAACTGCTGCTTGGAGTGTGGAACCCAGTGGAACCCTTATGCATGGGATTCCTGGTTCTGGTCCACTTCTTGGATGCCCAGTATGAAATTTGTGGTTTAACGTGTAGACACATTTTTTTCCTACCATCTTGAGAAATTTTATCCTGGCCCTATTATGACACCTGTTCATGATTATACTTTCCTTTCTTTTCTGAATTGGCTCTCTTCCCAAAACTAGCTTCAATAATACCCACCTGAGACACAGGTAATGGGCTTTTATGAGAACTACAAAGAGGTATGGTGGCTCACACCTGTAATCCCGCCACTTTGGGAGGACAAGGCAGGTGGATCACCTGAGGTTGATCACCAGAGGTCAGGAGTTCAAGACCAGCCTGGGCAAACCCCGTCTCTACTAAAAAAAAAAAAAAAAAAAAAATTAGCCAGGCGTGGTGGCAGGTGCCTGTAGTCCCAGCTAGTCAGGAGGCTGAGGCAGGAGAATTGCTTGAACCTGGTAAGTGGAGGTTGCAGATCATGCCACTGCACTCCAGCCTGGGCAACAGAGTGAATCCATCTCAAAACAAAAATAAAAACAAAGAAAAAACTACAAATATCTGGAAAAGGGCATTGTTATTTGATGTTACCAGTGACCCTCTATACAGTCAATAAGACAGTAGGAAAATTGGTCTGTATTAGCATTGAAAAGTATATATTCTGAGTAGAAAAAGGATTTTTAATTAACAGGTTTCCTGGAAAGATAGCATGGCACAAAGATGAGTGTGAGTATTGGAAAAACCTGAGTCTGAATCCAGTGTCTCATATTGATTAGCTAAGTGAATTTGGTTAAGGTATTTAAGTTGTCTGGGCTTCTATTTCTTTAACTAAAGCTTGAGGCAAGAACATCTGTCTTGCAGAATTGTAGCAATGCTGAATTAGTTAATTATCATAATACATGTGACCCATTGTTGAGGGCCAAACATCGGCAGCTATTGCTGTGAATATCCTGGATTAAAAACAAAAAAAGAGCATTTTTAGTAGATAAAAAATTGCGCACCATCCCACTGTAATGGACAAATTGTATACTCTGAGAAAGAAAACACCTCAAAAGCTTTCACTTTCCTTGAAGGAGAATCCTATTTAAGCCCCCATGGTTTAGAAGTGATTATGATCTAAAAAGAAACCCTATGAATCCCCGTCTTCTGACCTCAGTGTCAAGTATTTTCTTGGCTGTGTGGCACGATGATTACAATGAGCACGTTGCATCCCTCCGCCTGGGATGCAGGCACACCCATGGCCCTGACTGACCAAGGATGCTGCTGGACCAGCCTCCCCAGCAGCCACTCCCTGATGAGCCACAAGATAGAGGGTAGTCCAAGTATCTTTTATTTTCACAGTTTATCTGTACCTGGGGAGTAATTTTAACTGGAGGTCAGAGTAAGTCTAATATTGTTCATCGGGCAGAGCCCCGGAATTCATGACCTGGTTTAATATATCGTGGGCATGAAATGCTATAATAAACTTAAAATATTTACATCAAAACATGCATCATGCCTTATCAGAGACTGTAAGATGCTTCACTCTGGTAGGAATAAGTACTGGCAGGCTACCTACATTTTATGAAAAACATTGAGAGAAAGCTCAAACATGTATAAAATGTAATCCACTATGTTTCTACAAACTGAGGAAAAAATGCCATTATTCTCTTTTTACAATAAAACACCCTGATCTAGATAATAGGAGCCAGTTTCTACTATTCTAGAGGACCAGCAAAGATAAACTATATAATGTCCTTTATGGAGGCATAGGTAATTTTTGAACCCACTTTTTCCTGGCTATTTTAAAATCAGAGCAAACTGCTATATTAGATACTAAAGTCTAAATATCAGAGTAAAATAGGGTCTGGGATGCACTCTTCTTCCCCCTGTACCCCCACCCTACGTCCAAAATGCTCACTCTAGCTTTGATAGATAATATTGCATCTATTTTCTCTCTGAACCTTTGGCCAAATGCAATAAATTGTGAAAAAGATTTGAGCCAGGAAGAGGCACACAAGCGTTTGATTTGTTGATCTGCACTGGCCTCTAGCATGGCAGACGTCCTATTTTCCAGTTTCTGAAATCTGTGCACCACTGAGTGTGCACATATAAATGTTCATGTTACAACAAAATATAGGCATTGGCTGGTGGTGTTTAGAGATCAGATAAGGAAGAGGAAGACTAAATGATGTTTAGCCAAAAGGAGAGGACAAATTGGGGCTGCACTTTGCTTTGCCTAAACCAGTTTTACTTCCTGCTGACGGGTCTTGTGATCCATCTTTTTGACCTTTATCTTCCCTAGAGTCTCCAGGCCTCTACTGGCACTGGTCCCAGGGCAGCTGCCGTAATAATTCCACCCCCTGGACTGTTGTGCCAGGCATGCTCAGAGCCAGTGAACTGGAAGTGCAGTTTTTAGAAAAGGCCAGTAAGCAGCTTTCTGCCTCCCTAACACTCCCTTTCCCTTTTGGCTGCTCTTAGGTCTGAATGATGTTCTAGGTTCTGGCACGATTTTATTCCTTGGGATTATTTTAAGTTCCTAACACCAATCAAAAACTGCTAAAACCCCAGACTGTGTGTTAGGTGATTATTCATATTTTGCAAAATGAGTAGGAGAGCCGAAACTCCTGCTGTAATCCTTGTACTGTAGAGCACCCGATCACCTACCCTCACAGCTGTCTTCCATGGGAACGGAAATTCTATCTTGAGAGCATTTGGTTCACAGAATCTGATGTATGTATAGAACTAATACTAAAGTGGATTAACCAAGGTGGTAAAAGGAGGCTTGAATTTGTAACCTGGAAAGGAAAAATACACAGATCCTTTTTTTTTTTCCATACAGTCATAAAACCGCCAGTGGTATAATTCTGAATTCCAGTAGAGGGCAAACTTAGTCTTTTAGTTTTCTAGGTATTTGAAAGACACCAGGAAGACAGCCTTTATTTTTACAACAATGCTTCCTCTAACTGTTCACCGCTACTTAAAAGCCACATCAGCATTAATCACACCTGTCACTAAATTACTTGTCAGGCATTTTGTTAAAAATTATATTACAAAGGAAGGAAACTGACAAGAAACAGTATGTTAGACAGAAATAAATTCAGTTTTCTTCCATTAGTTCCCCTCCGGATTCATTAACATCACACCTATTTACAATCTGTTTTCTGCATATATAACAAGAATGAGGGGGTACCCACGTTACTTTAGCCAAGATAAACAAGTTCTTCCTTGTCAGTTTTGCTTACTTCTCTCTTAATACTACCATTCCCCCAGAGGAGCCTTGCACTGTATTGGGTTGCTGAGATGTTGTACAGAGTACTTGCTAATAGTTATCGTAGAATGAAAATACAAATGCTCCAGCTTTATTTACCTGAATAATCATTTAGCATTAAAATGTAGCTACTTAACTGGATTAATGTTTGCCACGTTGTTTCTCTATATGAAAAGACACATTCTCCTTGCCCCAAATTGTTTATTTATTCAATAATTATTGAACAGGCAGTTCCAGCAAATGCAGCTTGCTAACAGGCCTTCCTGACTTCAGTTTACTCAACTAAAAAATGATGCAAAACTACACGTTCTGGCCATCTCATTGTTTCAAGAATCAAATGAGATACTATTTGTGAAATTCTATGTAAACCAAAAGGTGATATGTAACCATGCTAATCCCTGATGCGTGACATGCTGCTGGGCTCTTCATTTTATTGTACAATTTAACCTTTAGAAGAAGCAAGTAAAGTGGAGGTTCTTTTTTTTTTTTTTTTTTTATTATTATACTTTAGGTTTTAGGGTACATGTGCACAATGTGCAGGTTTGTTACATATGTATCCATGTGCCATGTTGATTTCCTGCACCCATTAGCTCGTCATTTAGCATTAGGTATATCTCCTAATGCTGTCCCCGCCCCCCCCACCCCCCACCCCACAACAGTACCCGGAATGTGATGTTCCCCTTCCTGTGTCCATGAGTTCTCATTGTTCAATTCCCACCTATGAGTGAGAACATGCGGTGTTTGGTTTTTTGTCCTTGCGATAGTTTACTGAGAATGTAAAGTGGAGGTTCTTATCCTCATTTTACATATAAATGAACTGAGACTCAGGAAATTTTGACTTAGAAAGCTGAGCCCCAGAAGGGTTAAGCACATTGCTCCAGATCTACACCATGGCTGACAGTGTTAGCATAGAAAGAAATTAATTTACCATTATATTCCTCAATATATTTTAATCTTTCCTAGGAGGAGATGGGATGTACTTATTCTTTTTTTTTTTTAAGATGGAGTCACCCAGGCTGGAGTTCAGTGGTGCGATCTCAGCTCACTGCAACCTCTGCCTCCTGGGTTCAAGCCATTCTCCTGCCTCAGCCTCCAGAGTAGCTGGGATTACAGGTGTGCACTGCCACACCCAGGTAAGTTTTGTGTTTCTAGTAGAAACCTGGTTTCTCCATGTTGTCCACACTGGTCTTGAACTCCTGACTTAAGGTGATCCACCCGTCTCGGCCTCCCAAAGTGCTGAGATTACAGGCATGAGCCACAGCAACTGGCCCGTACTCACACTATTAACCAACAAGTTGGGAGTTAAAAGTACAAGGCAAAAGTACAACAGATATTTTAAGACAATGTGAGGCATGGAAGTCCTTATGCTGAAGAGGGTTAGCTGTGTCTTAAAGGCTGCAGAGATGAAAGCAGAATGCATTGTCTGTGGTCCCACTGGTAGGAAATGCATAAGCCAAGGTTTTTCAGTCCTATAATAGAGTTACTTAGGACCATGTTGTACAGCAAGACATGAGTGCACGCCAAGTATGTAGTGGAGAGAGATTCCAAAGCCAGATAGGTGAATTTGACTTCTCCCCACACACCCCAAACCTTTTTTTTTTGACTTCTCCCCACACACCCCAAACCTTTTTTTTGACTTCTCCCCACATACCCCCCACCTTTTTTTTTCTCCCCACACACCCCTCCGCTTTTTTTTTTTTTTTTTTTTTTTTTGAGACAGAGTCTTGATCTGTTGCCCAGGCTGGAGTGCAGTGGCACTCCAATTTCGGCTCACTGCAACCTCCACCTCCTGGGTTCAAGTAATTCACCTGCCTCAGGCTCCCAAGTAGCTGGAATTATAGGCACGCCACCACACTGGCTAATTTTTGTGTTTTTAGTAGAGATGGGGTTTTGCCATGTTGACCAGGCTGGCCTCGAACTCCTGACCTCAAGTGATCTGCCCGCCTCGGCCTCCCAAAGTGCTGGGATTACAGGTGTGGGCCACCATGCCCGGCCGGCTTCTCCCTTTTTATTGTTTCCATTTCAGTTTAAATCTTGAGAGTTTGTAAAGCGTGCTTATGCCTGTACAAAAAGAGGATTACATTTTAGATTGCATATGACATGAGTGGAGTTGGGTGATGGAGGACTAGAGATGGAGATCTATTTAGGAGATTAGCTGCATCCACAACTCTGGAAAATCCCCTCTGCAGCGTGCATGCAGTTCCATTGAAGCACAGGCAAGAGATGAATACTTTAGGAAGTCATTCAATCAGCATTTTCACATTGCCATGAAAACTGCCAGGCCTCAACCAGAGATACCATGTAGCCCAAATCTCTAAACAAATGTTGAAGATGAGTGCTAAGTTTTCCATACGCGGCAAAGGAAAATGATATGCACCTTAGCTGTGTCGCATTGAGAAATAAGCAAATATGTCCTTCTAATACCACCCCACATCTGAGCCTCCATGAGTGCAAGGGGAGGCATTTGGGATTCTAACAGTTCTACAGTGCACTATTTCTATTGCCCCAACACGACATGAGTCTTGGAAATGGAAGAATAAAAATTACTCAAAGAGACTATAGATTGAAATAAAGTCACTTATGCTTGGAAGTACATATTATCTTTGGAATAACAGCCATGTGCTTATAGAAAAAAATCACTGCTAAACATAGGACATCAAAACCTCTAACTACCTTTCATGGTATACCATCATTCCAGTATAATATGTCACTCTGGGTCATGCATTCTTGACTTATTTATATATCCCTCAATCCTATTCAGACTTCCACTGATGGCAAATGATGTATCTAAGTCCTTGGCATCAGGCAAACTGCCTGGGGAAGAACACACCACGAGCCTACAAAAGCAACTTGTGAAAAGTGGAGGATATCCATGAACTGTATTAGAATGTTGTTTTTTTATAAAATGCAAACATCCATAGCATCAGACTCAGTTCAACAGCAAAACAGTATTCTCTGGAAGCATCCAACTGAAATCAGTGTACAGAAAGAGGCATCATAAATTGATGTAGTTATGAACACATGAGGCATGATGACAGGAGCCCCCTCATGGCTGGAGATTTTGACATGTCCCTTTTACCAGCAGAGAACAGAGGATTTGTCCTTGCTTTTGTTTAAATCGAGAAGAGGAGATTAGACATGTTTGTGGTTGGTAATAGAATTAAGCTGAAATCTAAAGTAGGCTAGTTTTTATTGGTACATCCATAAGTTTTGGTTATTTAAAAAGCCAGGCTGGAGGCTGCAGAGGAAGAACAGATATAATATGGTAGGTTCATACACTCACATACCCACTTACTTCTCTAACCTTGGTTGAAACCCCGACCACCCTGCACCTGTCACCTGTAGCCTCTTAAAATAGCCTCCCAAACAGCATTCCTGCTTCCACACTTGCCTATTATGATGCACTCATGACAGCAACCAGAGGGAACTTTATGAAATCATAAATCAGACCGCTTCTCCTCTGCTTAAATTCCCTCCATGGCTTGCAATTCTCTTACAACAAAATACTAGTTTCTCTAAGGTCTACAGTGACCTAGGGCCCACCTCAGCCCCCTCATCTTCTTCCCTCTCTAGTCTTTGGCCCGGGGTCTGCAAACAATCACCACATAGGCCAAACCCAGTCCATTGCCTGCATTATACAGCCTGTGCTCTAAGAATGCTATTTATGCTTTTCGATGGGTATAACAAAATAAAAAACACTATTTTGTGACGCAAAAAATTATATGAAATGTAAATATCGGTGTCCATCTATAAATTTTATTGGCATAATAGCTTACATATTACCGTGGCTGCTTTTGACTTGCCAAAGAAAAGGGGGCCATTGTGAGACAGACTGTCTGGGCCATAAATCCAAAATCATCAATTATGTGTCCCTTTATGGAAAATGTTTGCCACCCCCTGCTCTAGCCTCACTGACCTCCTCTCTGTCCCTCTTCGTAGCTTAGCTTCTTCACGCACTTGGGCTTCAGGTCAGGCGTCAATTTCCTTCCTCTGAGAGGTCTTTGCTGGCTGCCTTTCACTCAGCTACATGCAGGCAACATCATCTCACCTCCTCTTTATAAGTCAGACAAAATGTGGAGCTGCCTTTGGAAATGTTAGCTCCTCCTCTAGAATATGAACGCTATGAAAATAGGGAGTTTGTTTGCCACTGTTATTGTTGTAATTTTGGCACTTACACAGTGCTGGGCCCATCGTTGGCCCTCCGTAGACATCTATGAATGAGTACATTAAATTAGTCACATATTACATAGTAGGTAATACACAATAAAATCGGTAAAATTAATTGCAAATTCATAAATATTCATTCTGCTAATGTTTCTCTGCTCAAATTGTTTTTAGTGTAAGTTAATTTATTCCATGAAAATCTTCCTTTTCCCTGATGTGATCTGTAAAAGTGTAGAAAGAATGTTAAGTTTAAATCAGTTATATGTATGGACGCTAAGTGAATCAAATAAATGCAGAACAGCTTGCTTAGGAAATGCTAATCAATCCATTATTTCATTGGAAGTGAAGCAGTCAGTATTTAATAGAATGACACATTTTCTCTCTTGCCTAAGCTCTTTAGCCGAAATACGTGAAATATATCTTAAGCTATTGTTATCTCCTGGTGCGATTCTGTTTCTTAAGTCATAAGAATATTAAATTCGGTATGAGATAAAATTCTACTCATGATGGACCATGTGTAACACAGCACACTCCCCACCCCCACAGCCACTGTTGTCAAGCATGAGCACAAGAATAATTAAACAGTGGCCAATTCGCAATCGACAGGGAGAGAGAAGACAGCTCCTGTCCATGCTCAATCAGACGCTTCTTATTCTTCATCTCTGTTGACCCGTTTGCGGCCTCAGTTGCCAAGGTAAATCGTCTACCAAAGGCTGTCTTCATAGGTCAAATTGCTCTTGGAAAGTTGAGAAAGCTTGCAAAATTCTTAAGACCGTTAATCAAAGACCTGTGTTAGGTCATGCCAATCACTGTTTCATTTTTTTAAATGTGCACAAAGAGTATATAAGAAGGAATTATTTGGCATTAGGTGCTCTTTCAGCAGGTTTTGCTATGGTAAAAAATGAAAATCCAATGACCAAAGCTTTGAAGCCCTTCCAAGCTCATCTCAGAGAAGAGTTATATATTTCTTCCTAAGTTATTTACTTCGCTGAGGGCTTTTTGGCTGACAATGAAAACTGAAAATGTTCTGACATCAATCCACTGCCATTGATAGTGAGTTAAATTAATATAATTGAAAAAGAGTTCTACAATTTAATCCATGATTAAAGCTGTAACCAGGAAACAAGTACATTATTGAGCCCAAATTTGTTTTCCCTTGTTCTGTTTCAGTCTCCTATAAACACATAATAAAATGGAGCACAAGTTTCAAAATACAATTCCATGCCCCAATTACCTTCTCCGATGAAATCTCAGCTTCCCTTCTTGTAGCTGCCTGATGGCAAGGCACACAGAATCCCAGAGTAGCATTTGGTGACAGTGGATGAGGGGCACAAGCTCCTTGCAGTTATAAGAAGGTGTGGCCGCTGTCTATGCCTAAGGTTGCAGGTAAAGAGTACCCGAAACAATCAGTCAATCTGACAACAATCTGATCCGCCCAGTTCCAGCTCCCTGCTGGACACCACACTGTTGTCTAGCAGACTGAGGCGTGGTACAATGAAAAGTGGCCATCAGAGGTCCACCCAAAGCTGGTATGCATGCTGCGTCCCAGAAGTGACATTCCTTTCCTCACAGCTGTATTCTCAATGCCCAGAAGGCTGCCTGTCACATAGTAAATGCTCAACAAACAATTTGTGGAATGAAGGCACAGTAGAATGAATGAGGACAGAAATCTTAAAGTGCCAAATATCAGGGAAGGAGAGACACAAAAAAGAGGAGGACAGGCCGGGCGCGGTGGCTCACGCCTGTAATCCCTGCACTTTGGGAGGCTGAGGTGGGCAGATCACGAGGTCAGGAGTTGGAGACCAGCCTGACCAACACGGTGAAACCCCGTCTCTATTAAAAATACCAAAATTAGCCAGGCATGGTGGCACGCACCTGTAATCCCAGCTACTCAGGAGGCTGAGGCAGGAGAATCGCTTGAACCCAGGAAGTGGAGGTTGACAGTGAGCCCCAAGATCGCGCCACTGCACTCCAGCCTGGGGGACAGAGCGAGTCTCTGTCTCAAAATAAAAGGGAGGAGGACAAGCACTTACACAGACCTCAAAAGCCAGAACATGACCCCAGGAAAGACTTTGAGTTTTGTATAATAATTTGCTTGACGGTTCTTGCCTCCCAAATTGCAAAATATTGTTTCTACTCTGGCTCCTGGGCCTGCCTTTGTGCTTAACTAGCTGTGCAGATGCAAGACAAATGCACAACCATGATGTATCTCTGTAAGTGTACCACACACTGGGCATGATTGGAAAGAAACCCAAAAAACTGTCAATTTTGGAATAAATATATTCAGATGTTCTATGTGTCTTGCATTCAAATTATTTCCCCATCCAGAGTTCTGTGGTTTAATTCAATTTGGTTTTAATATTATTTATAAGCAGATTTTTAAAATATTATGTTTTCAAGATCATTTCTTTCTTTACAGCCTTCAGGTAGCTCATTTCAATTATGAAAGTGATTAACTCCCATGGTAAAATTTGCAAATAGTATAGAAAGACAGAAATAAAATGCAAATTCCTAGCTTCTTCTCAATTATCAGCCCCACTATCCAGAGTTTGTTTATCCATCCCAAAATTCCCTACGCACATACAAACGTGTTTGCATACATATTTCCATATTTTGCACAGGAATATACTCTTTAATCAGATATAATTTCTTTCCTAATGAAAAGTTTTATCCTAATCACATTTATTGATATAATAATAATCATACTATGCCATCTCTGATACATGGCATAATCACATTTACTGATATAATAATAATCATACTATGCCATCTCTGATACATGGCATATACTTTTCAAAAAGATTTTCTTGGTAAAACAATGATAGATTCACAGGGAATTGCAGTCATAGTACAAAGAGGTCCCATGTGCCCACCCTTCCCTCAGCTTCTGCCAATGCTATATGTGTGTGTGCATCATTTTGGGTCATTAATCCCGCGTGTAGCTTCCATTAACAGCCACCACAATCAAGACATGGAACTGTGTCCCCACCACAAGCTCTCTCTCCTGCTACGTCAGTCACACCATCTCCCTCCACTGCCCTACCCCTGGGTACCCAAGATATTACTTAAATGTCCTGTTTTGCAGGCCCTCTCGGACACCGCCCTGGCAGAGGAAGTGTGCCTCTCGTGACACTGCCAGTGGGGAGGGACACTTCAGGTTCTGCACTTGGTCTTCATGGACACTGGAGAAAGGGCTCCTTGCTGCTGTGGGGTGATGTGGGATTCAGACTCTCCACTACCCACATCAAAACCCCATGGCCACAAGTAAAGAAGCTCATCACCCCTCCTCGTGGAGTCCCCACTGACACTCTAGGGCAGGGGCCTGGTTATCTCTGAGCATCAGTGACCATCCCGACTCTACTAGGCTCCTTGGACAACCCCCAGTGGAGGGTAAGGGGGCACCTTGTTACACAGGGTGCAGGTAAAAGTCCAGCTTTCCACAGGGTCTGCATTGACACCACAGGGAGGGGAGCCCCTGACTGTGTGGGTAGAAGTGGAAAGTCTCTCACTTGGCCTCCTCTGATGCCATCCTGGTGGGAGTTTGGGGCCACACTGCAGACTGGCAAAGCTCTCCAGTCGACTTCTCCTTGTGGCACCAGAAGTGGACCATGGTGTCCTATGTGGTCCTTGTTGGACTACAGTGGCCACGGTCTTAGACTGCCCATTCCTTGGTCTTTGGCGAGAGAT
This sequence comes from Hylobates moloch, assembly GCF_009828535.3. Classification (NCBI taxonomy): domain Eukaryota; kingdom Metazoa; phylum Chordata; class Mammalia; order Primates; family Hylobatidae; genus Hylobates; species Hylobates moloch. The sequence goes on along the minus strand of NW_026652276.1, from coordinate 234,219,514 downwards.
GAGCATTTCTTGGGGCATGTTTGTTTGCACACACTAGGGGTTTGTGTCAGCCTCTGAACTACCCAGTCTGGAGATACAAGGCAAAAAGAAAACCCAAGGAATTCACCCCTGGTTTCTTCCTCTGGTCACGAGCTCCCCAGCTGGTCTGCCTTCTTCCCTCCTTCTTTCAGAGTCGTCTTACATTTGTTTTACATGTAATGCCCAGCGGCTTTAGCTGCACTTAGTGGGAGGAATGCAGAAAAGGATGTCTACTCCATCTACCCAGAAGCACAAGTACAATATATGACATAAATTTTAAATTCACTTTGTTGTCTATGTTTCTTTCTGCTACTTGGATATTTTTATACACTGTTATATATCCTTCTGAAAGTTGTTAAAATTATAGCTTGGCATAACTTAAACTTCAGTGTTACATCTTCTTCTAAAAGTTAAGAAAGTTACCACACTTGTATTCTGTCACCTTATCTTGAAAATTTCTTCAGAATATTTTATCATTTAATGACTTAACTTTTTTATTTATGCCTTCTAATTTTTTTTCTTTTCAAACATGGTCTTCAACACTTGGTAGTCATAAATTTCCCAGAAAATGTCATAAAAGTTGTTAATTTTAATGATTTTCAGTGTTCTATTTATTTTTCCAAATACGTTTAGCTTACACATTTGAATAAATGAGTGACATTTCCAATTTTACACCCATCTATATGCCAAAATTCATTTTTGTGTTAGTATGTATGCATATATATATGTGTGTGCATATATATATATATATGCTGAATATAATTTTTAAGCAAAGATCAGCAGAGAGCTAAATTTCATGGCTATCATTAATGTATTGGGATTTTTAATCTATTTTTTCCTCCAATAACAAGTGCATATGGAAGCCATATTGATGTTTCTATATGCAACACAGAGACACAGAAGTTTTTAGGTGAATTTTTAATCAGAGTGATAATACTTAGACCCTTTCTAGACAAATGTAGAACCCAAATTAATTTCCTAGCAGGTGGGGGATATTAGCAGAAACCTTTTGTATCTAATCATTAACATAAATACAGTTTTTCAGAATATGTATGCACACAACAGGAAATCGCAACTCTTTAAAAATGTCGGAGACCAAAGGGAGCAAATATAAGCATCCCAAGGACACAGAGAGACCATTCTTCAACGGATACAGTGACAACTAGGGTTGGGAGATTACGCAGAAGGACAAAAAAGATAGCCTAGTTTTCTATATCTAGAAAAATCCAAAGCAATTCAGGCAACCTAAATTCTATCCCAAATGTGTGTTCACTTTGGTTGGGCAGGTTGCCTTGTTATTCCCCAACATATGAGGCCCATTCCCAAAGCTGACTTTTATCTGTTTTTCCTTTAGCTTGAAATACCCTACATCCATTTCCCCATCTACTCCAATTGCACACACTCTCTGAAGCTTTGTTCTTCCTTGAAGATGGCCCTGGCAGTTCAGTTTCCCAGTGGTACTAAAAGCACTTTCCGATGGGTCATCATGCAGTCAATGTGCTGTCTTCTCTAGGCTGCCCTTATATGAAGACATCTCCATAAAAGACTGCGCAGGGCTATTTTGTATTATTTTATGGGACCAGGCAAGCATGCTTAACAATTTACACATATTATCAAGGTTTATTTTTCTTTTGTAAATGAAGACAACTTTATTTGGCCAATATTTACTGGGTGCCTGCTATGAACTTGACAGTAAGTTAGACACAGAAGGGAGAAAAATGAGCAAAAGGCCAGGAGTGGTGGCTCCTGCTTGTAATTCCAGCACTTTGGGAGGTTGAGGCGGGCGGATTGCCTGAGCTCAGGAGTTTGCGACCAGCCTGGACAACATGGCGAAACCCCATTTCTACTAAAAATACAAAAAATTTGCTGGACGTTGTGGTGTGCACTTGTAATCCCTACTACTCAGGAGGCTGAGGCCGAAGAATCACTTGAACCCAGGAGGCAGAGGTTGTAGTGAGCTGAGCTGAAATCACGCCTCTGCACTCCAGCTTGAGCAAAAGAGTGAGATGTCTCAAAAAAAAAAAAAAAAAAAAAAAAGAAAACGAAAGAAAAAATGGGCAAGATGCCATGTGCAGGTCCCTAAGGGGCACTGTCTGGTACAACGGAGGGAAGATAACTGACTGTCATCAAATATGATATGTCTGTGTACCAATTCTATATGAATAATTTCATCAGCTGTGCCTCCATAGCAGCCTGAGAATCTCTGGGGAAGTCAGAGGAGACTTCAAAGGGGATTGGGAATAGGAATGCAAGGAGCAAGCAGCACATCTATCTATGGTAAAGCCTTTGGAGGTGATTCATAAGTGGTCCTCCTCAAAGGCCGTCTCTCCAAGATGAGAAAGCAGGACCATTTTTCATTACAAAACAGTGTAAATTAATAGAAGACACAGATGAGCACAGGAAAGAGATATATGCAAAGAAAATGAAAGGAAGATAGGAGTATCAAGAAATTTGGGACCTTGAGGTTTAGAAAACCCATCTGCTTCTTGAACCCAAATAGAAACACATGGGGTGTCACAACGCTTCCCAGAGCAAAGCCTAATGAAGCTACTCAGCTTTGTAGCGTGACTGAGGTCACAGCTCTGATGAGAGCGCTGCCTCCCCTCTTACTGTTCTAAGTTATCTCGGGCCAGTTGCTGTGGACTAAGAGAAGGCAAAGGGGTGATGAACTCAGGCACATTGGAGAAGGTGAAGCCAAACTTTGGGTGTAGATACTAGTCCTTAGAATTCAGGTAAAACAAATAAATCAGAAATCTGTTAAATGTTTGAGGAATTGTATTGCCAAAGAAATACTCAGCTGACTTAAGAGAAAACCTACATGAACATGAATCTGGTCTTGAAAGCTTCCCAGCCACCAAGGAGGACATACATTCCAATACTTACATCTTTTTTTTTTTATTTTTATGTTTTTTTGAGACGGAGTTTTGCTCTTGTTTACAGGCTGGAGTGCAATGGCGTGATCTCAGCTCACTGCAACCTTTGCCTCCCAGGTTCAAGCTATTCTCCTACCTCAGCCTCCTGAGTAGCTGGGACTACAGGTGCCCGCCACGCCTGGCTAACTTTTATATTTTTAGTAGAGGTGGGGTTTCCTCACATTGGCCACGCTGGTGTCGAACTCCTGACCTCAGGTGATCCACCGCCTCGGCCTCCCAAAGTGCTGGGATTACAGGCGCGAGCCACTACACCTGGCTTTTTTTTTTTTTTTTTTTTTTTTTTTGAGACAGACTCTCCCTCTGTTGCCCAGGCTGGAGTGCAGTGGTGTGATCTTGGCTCACAGCAACCTCCACCTCCCGGGTTCAAGTGATTCTTTTGCCTCAGTCTCCCCAGTAGCTAGGATTACAGCTCACATCACCTCACCAGCTAATTTTTGTATTTTTAGTAGAGACAGGGTTTCACCATGTTGGCCAGGCTGGTCTCAAACTCCTGTCCTCAAGTGATCCACCCGCCTAGGCCTCCCAAAGTGCTGGGATTATGGGCGTGAGCCACCGCACCCAACCCCAATACCTAATTATGATGTGATAGGGTAGAAAATTGAAAAGGAAGGACCACCCAGAGATTGGCCAACGGTACAGAAAGCTGTGGACGCGTGAGTTTCTCCTGAAACACATTTGGTTTAGCATCTCCTTGCATAATCAAAATCAAGAGGGATGAAGTTATCTGGCCTATAAATATTAATGACTTATGAAAATGCACAATGCACAACAGAGTTATGGTATCAAAGCATCTTCCGAAAATCCCCTTACTGTCGTGGGGGAATTGACTGCAGTGAAAACAGACATAATTATTTCTCACTCTTTAGTTGGATTTTTTCAAATATAATTTACATGCAATAAAATTCACCCTTTTTGGCATACAGATTCAACGACTGTAAACAGTCATGTAACGGCTATGACCGTCAAGACATGCAACACTCCCAGCGCTCCCAGACAAACCCTCACACCCTGTAGCCATGAGTCCTCTTCCCTGACCCCCGGTGCGTATATCCTTCATGATTGCACTTTCATGATATTCTGGAAAAGGTAAAACTGTAAGAGTGGAAATTAAACGCGCGGCTGCCGGGGACTGGGGAATGGTGTTGTCCTTCAGCTATCTCGTAGCTTCAGGACAGGGCTGTCTGTGGGAACCTGGGGCAGAGAGCAGCGGCCGGACCCACCTGCGACCCCGACTCTTCATCCCCCCCCATCCCACCCCCCCGCCCCCCTCCCCCCGCTTAGAGCTCACACCCCTGATCCCATTGGCTGAACTGGGCAGAAGCCGGGAGGCAAGAGGCCCCCTGTGGAAGGTGAGAGTGGGCTGGAACCTGGGGGGCTTCTGTTAGAGAAGGAAATCAGGCGAGCCTGAGCACTGAGCAAGGCTTCTTAGGGCCTCCGGTGTAGCTTCTCCCCTCCGTCAAGACTCACAGAGAGCAAAGCCAAGACCGGAGAGCTTGCAAATTAAATCCATACATTTTCACTGAAATCCAAGTTGTCATTTTTTGCTAAGGTGGTAAGAAGGCTTTTGAGGAAGAGGGCAGTTAACGTGATAGAATTAGGAAGGGAAGCTGAGGGCAAAGGGAATGGATTTCAGTGTGATTGCTAAGGACTATTAAATTCAGCAGCAATGCACGAGGCCCTCAGAATATTTCATTTTCAAAGGCCTTTGAAAATGCTCTTGAGTGAAGCTTTCCTAAAGACTAGAAAAAATACCATGTTAAAGATATATTTTAACTCAGTACTGTTAAGATTGTCTTAAGCACCTCAGAAAGCCTGATATTATTTAAGTGATACATAGAAGGTAATTTCTTTGAAATGTAGAGGGAAGAAGGTATGCAATCCATAAAGAAACACTATAATTTATATTTTATTACCTGGAAATATTTCTGGCTGGGATCTTACAAATGTATGTTTTGTTAGATCAGCTAAATGCATGTAAACAATTGAATAGTACTATTTTTTTGTCCAATATTATTTTTTTGTCCACCACAGCCGGTAGTTTAATCATCCCCATCATACTGGGTATTTATACGCTGATTTTTTTCTGGAATGCTTTCTAATTATTAGCTGTTTAATAATCATACCATCTCTACAGTGTGCAAGAAATGCCACCTGCTTTTACACGAAAATGGAGAATTGAAGGTCACTCTGTTTGGGGAAGAAGCTCTATATTCTATCTGAAACTTATTTAAAACAAAATGATTGACTGGGCGCGGTGGCTCATGCCTGTAATCCCAGCACTTTGGGAGGCCGATGAGGGCGGATCATGAGGTCAGGAGTTCGAGACCAGCCTTGCCAACATGGTGAAACCCCGTCTCTACTAAAAGTATAAAAATTAGCCAGGCGTGGTGGCATGCACCTGTAATCCCAGCTACTTGGGAGGCTGAGGCAGGAGAATCGCTTGCACCCAGGAGGCAGAGGTTGCAGTGAGCTGGGATCACACCACTGGACTCCAGCCTGGGCGACAGAGCAAGACTCTGTCTCGGGAAAAAAAAAAAAAAAAAGTCACAAATCTTGCCCACTTCAATCTACTTGCTTTTTCTTCCCTCGCTGCCCAGAGCTCACCACCAGCCTAAACTCGGTGTTTATTATGCTCACTCATTTAAAAAATGGCTTTGGCTATCTTAACCTACATCTGGCTAGATTAATGTGTCATTGTTTTACATTTTACAGTTCATAAATGGCACCATACAATATACCTTGCAACCTGATTTGCGTTGTCAATTCACTGTTAGCTGTAGCTTTTCCATGCCACTGGGTAGTAGTCTATAATGTCATCCTACAATTTATTACCCATCCTTCCACTAATGCATTTATAAATGGTACCTAAATGTTTACTTTTACAAACAATGCTGCAGCAAATATTCTTTTATATATGTTTTAACATGTAAATGAATTGTATATCTAGTGCTGGCATTGCCCCCTCATCAAATTTCCAGGGGTTAATACAGCTATGTGTGACAGCTGCCACCGGCGCTGTCTCCAGCCCATCACAGTGCCACATGCTGCCACTTTTGCCACCGTGATAGGCATAAAACGATGTCTCTCTTCAGTTTTAATATGCATTTTCTTGGTTACGAATAAAGTTTGAGAATATATATATATATATATATGTATGTATGTATTGGCCATTTGGATTTTCTCTCTTTGAATTGCTGGATTACATCATTTGTCTATTTTTCTATTCATTTGTTCATCTTTTCCTCACTGATTTGTAGTATATTTTAGGTATTCTGGATGGACAAACTTTTGTTCTATGGGCTGAGAATATCTTCTCCCCATATGTGGCTCACCCTCCCCCACCTCTACTTGAAAAGATTTCTTTTGATGCACTAGTGTTTTTTTTTATTATTATTATTATACTTTAAGTTCTAGAGTTCATGTGCACAATGTGCAGGTTACATATGTATACATGTGCCACGTTAGTGTGCTGCATCCGTTAACTAGACATTTACATTAGGTATATCTCCTAATGCTATCCCTCCCTCCTACCCCACCCCATGACAGGCCCCGGTGTATGATGTTCCCCACCCTGTGTCCAAGTGTTCTCATTGTTCAATTCCCACCTATGAGTGAGAACATGCAGTGTTTGGTTTTCTGTCCTTGTGATATTTTGCTCAGAATGATGGTTTCCAGCTTCATCCATGTTCCTACAAAGGACATGAACTCATCCTTTGTGATGGCTGCATAGTATTCCATGGCATATATGGATGAACTAGTGTTTTTAAATGCAATACAGTGATTTTTATCTTTTGTGTGTGCCGTTTGTGATGTTTGTGTCATGTGTGTGAAATCCTTCTCTTCCCAATGAGGCTATAAAAATATTTGTTTATATACTTTCAAAAAGCTTTAGGTTTGTTTTCCACATTTACATCTTTAATTCACGTGGATTTTATATGTGTATACTGAGAAAAATGACTACTTTTGAAAGTAGCCCGATTTTCTAACAAGCCACATGCCCATAGAACTGAAGCTTGATAAACTTATGATTTGCACAATGAAATTCACCTGCTGCCTGGTGACCGAGTCTTGTTTCTTGCCCTCCCACCCCCATTTTCCTTCCCTGCTATATATACCCCTACATTTAGTTGGAGGCAGGAAGAAGAAACAGATTTGAGGTTTTGCTCCAATCTCTCTGGCTGGCATCATCCAAATGAAACCTTCCTCCCTGGCAATACTCATCTCAGGGATTGGTTTTCCATGCCCTGGTGCAGTGGAAGCTAGACTGAACCCCTGGCATTTGGCAATAATTTTATGTTTCCCCATATGGGTAAGCCATGCATCCTGAATTATTTAGCATTGCTTGTTGACTAGTTCTTTCTCTCCCACTGGTCTTGATGCCACCTTCTGAGATTGAGGCTATGTTCTCAGCTCTACAGATGGGAGACAGGGAGAGAGGCTTGGTAGGAGTTGCCTTGCATCCGCTCCACAAATCATCCTCTTAGTGTCAAATCTCATTTCTCTGTGTAGCTGCTCCACACAGAGGGGTGTTAGAGGAGCAAGTGCATTCCTAGTAAATGGGTCTCACCTGTGTTCTGAGCCATGGGTTTCTCTACTGGGATATGTTTGTTAACGTGATCCTGTCTTCCTTCTGTCTTGCAGAAATTTGTCAAAATCTTGGTCTGTGGCTTCCTCCTTTGCTTTTCAGTGTCCTATAAACATAGTTCCTTTTGTGTTTCTTTACTCTTATTTCAATCATTTTAAAGGAAGAGAGGGGATTTAATTATATCTGCTTTGTCCTTCCTCTTAAATATTATGTAAATTATCAATTTGCATGCTGTTGTCAATCTTTAATCATAAGGGAAACAGTTACTTCCAATTTTTCACTGTTACAAATAGGAGAGCAACAATTATTACTGATTTCAAACTTGCTTTTGGTTTTTAGGACATCTTGACTATGTATTTTGCCTGATTTTTGTAATTTGTTTGATCTCCTAATATACTAAATATATTAACATAGGAAATTTGTTGCAAATATTTTACCAGATTTTGTTTTCCTTTTATTTCTGCTTTATATTTAAGTGTATGTTTATTATACAGTAAAACTCTAAATATTTTCCTTCTAATTATTTTTTGGCTTTTATTGCTTTTATTCTAATGATGATATTTTTGTTGAGATAATAAGTAATTATTTATCTCCATTTTCTTGGTTTCTATAATACAGTATTATCTTTTTCCTATTTTTCTTAGTTTCTATAACACAATATTATCTTTTTTCTATTTTTCTATTTAGCTACTTAAATATATCTGAGATTGGGGTATGATACGTGGTGAGAATATTAATTTATATAATAAATGACATTGGAAACCTTAGCTAGCTTCTTGAAAAATATTGGCCATTCCTTATTCTACTAATTTGTGATATTCTCTTAATTTATATTAATTTATTTCTGTAACTATCTCATCATAAAATGTGCAGAATAACAAGTAACAATTTAGAATGCCGATTTGTGCAGATGAACTTTGGTTATAATGAAACACAGATAACTCACAATACAGAGATGATGGCTTTGCAAGTTTAAACAGGAGTGCTGATGACCAGATCTCTGTCTGAATTTGTTTTACGGAAGCTGTACAAGGTTATCTTTTTCTGACAAAGGACTAACTTCTTGGGAGTTTGTGTCACCTCTTCTGTTGAAGTACCACTGGGATGCTTCAGGATTTTCATGCCAGAGAGGCTAACGCTGGTAATGGTAGCAATGATCATTTTGATTTAAAACATTTCCTCACCAGGCACTCTGATGCAGGATTCCAGCGTTTTATACCCTCAATGACCCATCTTCATTACCGTTAACATTTAGTGATGCATGTAAAGACGTCTCTCAGTAGGTTGTATATTTCCATCTATATTGTACTTTCTTAAGATGCGCTGTAGGCTGATTACATAGGGTGATTTGTTGGTCTAGATGCAGATCATAGAAACCAACGCATTTCTGGAATGTCTTATTTCTCTGTGAGGCTACTTCAATGCCTGAGTCAAGAGCAAGAATCCCAATCCTAAATTAGTCCTTGCAGCCTCGACCTCAGCCACTTTCTCTGTTGAATCAGGCTTTTTGGTTTTGTGTCCAGTAGACTGTAAGTCATAGAGCTTTGACCCATCCATTCTGAAAAACAAATTTTTGAGGGGGCTCTTCCTATTCCAGTCAGAGCTTAGCACTTACATGTTGACTAAATCACCACCCAGAAAATTCTCATATTTGGAAGCTGCCCCTCTGAGTTTGTAATTTAGCCACATGCAGAATTGGGTTCGGAGAGTCTTCAGATACCAGACATGATACCCAGAAACATGCTGAGTTTCAAGGTTGTAGTGAATGGCCTGGGTGAGGAATTGGTACAAAAATGGTATGAACAAAATCTACAACACCCTATTTACATTTCCTCAGATGTGGAAATAGGTATCATGTTTTAAGGATCCTGTCCCTCCCCTGGCCCAAATGTGAAAAGGTGAACATAGACACACAGAGGCCTAAGAAGCACTGACCTGGCTGGAAATGCATGAGAAGGGGTCAGGGTAAACCAGTTTCCTTCAAGAAGACAAATGGAAGCAATATCACAGTTGCTCTTTTATGAGCATTTTTCTGAGTAGAGGAAAAGATGAAACAGGAGAAAAAAGTGCCCACGGAGATCTGGTGGAAAATACACGGGGAGTAGATGAAGTCAAGCTGTGTGGATCCGGGCTGTGCATTTGGGCGGTAAAAACACCACCAAAGCAGCGTCCTGTTACACTTGACTTGGTTTTCAGTCCCTCTGATCTCAACTGCTGCTCGAGTCCATCATTTCCTACAGTCAGGCCGCTCATTCAAAATAACAAAAACCAAACCCAACACTGGCAGATGCTATAAACTCTCATCATCTGTGGAATTTGAGAATTCATGTAAAGAATCTTAGCCTGGGGAAAGGAGAGAGTCCCACCAAAAACACAGCAGGTGCACAAGGCCTCAAAATGGTCTTCACCTAGCTCAGCAAAAACCACAACATTTATATAAGTTCTGTGACCTTAAGAGCAGAGCTCTAATATCTGGGTCTGTAAAATGAGGAATTGAGACTCATGGTCTCAAAAGTTTCTCTGACTTCTAGTGTCCTGTGACTCCGTGGTCTCATCTCCTGTCATTCCTCACAGGCAGCCTTCCAGTGAGGGTGGACACAATGCCTTTGACTGGCAGAGGGTCCCTGAAGAAGTGACAAGCAAACCCCAAAAAGGAGATCATGAAGTGGACGACTCAAGTTTTGGGTGTTGATATGTCCTGCCCTCCCCTCGCTGCTCATTCCTCCTCACTCTGCATCCTCCTAGGCACCAAATTCTCATTGGGCTGCCCTGGTTCTCTAATGCAGGGGAGAATGCTCTGCCCCAGTAATTCATTTAATGGGCCATATTCCAGAGCAACTTGTATTTTAAACAGCGCATTTGAGAGAGTAAAAGTCAACCTAGTAAGAGGACATTGATCAGAATGAAATGTCATTCTGGAATGGGGAGGAAATTGTGGAGCATCCTTTAACTCGGGCCTTGCAGGGAGTCAGTGAGGTGGGTGAGCTGGTCTCCACAGCCTTCCCTGTCATGGGAATTACATACTGTTCTGGACGATCTGCTGTCCAGCCTCCCTGACTCATCCATCATTCTGGGTTATTGAATTCTCACCAGAGGGTCAGCAGCAGGCCGTGAGCAACAGTCCAGGTCAAGGTAAGCAAGATTCCTGTTTGTGGCTGTGTGTTAAATTCCAGTACTGGTTAAAGCACAGGATAGCCATGTGTTTAAACTATGCACTAATAGAACAGTTCATCAAAAGAAAGTAATCTTGAATATGATAGACACATTTATATGGTGTGATTCGTTCTGAGGATATGGGACCAATTTCCTACCATTCTATCATTATCACTAAATTAATGTTTAAACTCTTGATGAAATAAAAATGAAAGTTGATTAGGTCTTAAGACTTGAGTATCTTAGCAAGAACTATCAAGCATGTGCCATAGAATAGGTATCCTGGTGCTTACTGAGAGAGAGAGAGATTTGGAATATTTTGGAGAGAAAATAAGTAGGAGAAAAGAAAAACTGAGAAAAAGATCGTTCGATTTAAATTTCTATTGATTCTGGAATAAACACCATTTAGGCAAATGGCTCTTCCTTCCTCTAATTTAAGGTAGTAACATACATATTCGACTATTTCCTCCCAGTGCCTCTTACACCAATGTCATCCCATTCCTTTTGCTCCAGGTATTTGAGTTTCCTCACTGTGTATCAGTAGTACTGTAAAGGAGGAAGGTTTATTCCTGTCTAGTATTTTACATGATTTATTAAAAACCTCATGGTTCACTGAGGGGTTGGTTAATCATACATCCTAAGTCTTACCACCTATCAGTTCTTTTCCAACTCTAAAACCCTATGAGTCATGTGTCAACACCAGAAATGAGCTGCTGTGAAATGATGGTGATATTTCAGTTGTTCTCTGAAATACAAAAAAACATGTAGACAAGGCTTCTCAGCTGTGAGATGAGAAGCATGGTACTTGTCCAGCTTATGTCATGCAAACTCGCTTTTATGGCATCAAGTCGGTGTACTTTGCCTAAAACTGCAGCATGATGTTGTCAAAACAGTGACCTGAAGACTCATCAGGATCCAAAACGTGTTCTTCAGGACTCTGCCTGGATTCCTTCTAACGGTAGCTCCTTTAAGGCACTGGAGACTTCTGCTAAGATACAAAGATACTCCTTGGGAGAGAATAGGCTGAAAAATAATGATCCCTAACACATGAATAATTTCTACACTTTATTTGAAAGTTCTCACATCAATTAACTCATGTGACCCTTGTAACAACCCTGAGAAGAGAGTGCAGAGGAATAATCACCCAACTGGGAGATGTGAGAAAGTGAGGCTCAGAGAGGTTGGGCAACTTGGTGGAGCTCATACATACCCTCGGTAGGAAACAGATCCAAGGTTAGAACACAGGCTTTCTGGTGCTGCTCCATGCTCTCTACTAGCAAGTCATTATATTTAGATGATCACATTATCTTTAGGAACTACAATTCCCTGAGTTCCACCAACACTGCATCAAGTGAAGGGCTGCAAGGTCCTCCAACTCAAACATTCTAGGTAGGAAGCATAGACGAAGAGCAGAATGGGGAGGAATTACAGAAGTGTTACCACTGAGCATTCACAAGACTATGAACTGCTTGAGGGAAAGCATCAAGCCACATTTGTCTATCCATTCAGTCATCAATCCCTCTTTGAGCATCTGTCCGTGCTAGGCACGGCGCTGGGTCACAGGGATGAGCAGACATGATGTGGAACTGAGCAAAGGCTAACACGTGGTAGGGGTGGGGACACAGAAACGTTAAGGCACTAGAAAGCATTAATATCCAAAGAGAAGAAGGAACTCCTACAACTCAATAGTAAAGAATCAAATAACCCAAGTAAAACAATAGGCAAAGGGCCTGAATAGACCTTTCTTCCAAAGAAGACACACAGAGATGCAACAGGTGTATATTAAGGTGCTCAGCACCACTAATCATCAGGGAAATGCAAATCAAAACCACAGTGTGACATCACTTCACCCGTTAGGATGTTAATGATTAAAAGATCAAAATATAATGAGTGTTGGTGAGGATGTGAAGAAAAGGGAAAAACTGCATGGTGGGACTGTTGGTGGGACTCTAAATTGTTATAGTCATTATGCAAAGTAGTATGGAGGTTCCACAAAAAAAATAAAAAATAGAACTACCATATGATCTAGCAATTCCACTTCTGGGTATACATTAAAAAATAAAAAAATCATTATCTCAAAGAGATAACTGCACTCCCATGCTCGCTGCACTATTATTCACAATAATCAAGATACAGATGCAACTTAAGAATCCATTGACAGATGAAGAAATTGTAGTAACTATCAAATGAAATGTTATTCAGCTTTAAAAAAAAAGAGTGAAATCCTGCTATTTGCAAGAATATCAACATTATACCAAGTAAAATAACCCAGGCACAGAAAGATAAACATTGCATGATCTTACTTACATGTGAAATCTAAAAAGGTGGACTCATAGAAATAGAGTAGAATAGTAGTTGAGGACGGGTGATCTTGGTCAAAGGGTACAACCTTGCAGATATAAGCTGAATAAGCTCTGCAGATCTAATGTATATAACACCGTATTATGTACTTGGAATTTGCTGAGAGCAGATCTTAAATGTTCTCACCACACATACACACACACACACACACACACACAGGCACATACACACATAGGCACACACAGACACACAGACACACATACAGGCATACACACAGGCACATACACACATAGGCGCACACACAGACACACATACAGGCACACACAGGCACACACACACAGTGGTACACACACACAGGCACACATACACAGGCACACTTATGCACACACAGGCACACACACAGGCATCTGTGCACACACACACAGGCACACACAAGCAAACACACAGGCACACACACGCAGGCGCACGCACACAGTCACACACGCACGCACACACACAGGCGCACACACAGGTGTGCCCACATGCACACACACTCAGGCACACACAGGCAAACACACAGGCACACACATGCAGGCGCACACACACAGTCACACACACACGCACACACAGGTGCGCCCACACGCACACACACATGTGCACACACGCACACACACTCAGGCACACACATGTGCACACACGCACACACACTCAGGCACACACACGTGCACACACGCACACACACTCAGGCACACACACACGCATGTGCACACACACACTCAGGCACACACACACGCATGTGCACACACACACTCAGGCACACACACACGCATGTGCACACACGCACACAGTGGCAACAAGGTTAGGATGGGTATGTCCCTCAGCTTGATCGTGGTGATCATTTCACAATGTGTTTATCAAACACCATATCGTGCACCCTAAATATACACACTTTTTATCTGTCATACCTTAACAAAACTGGGAAAAAATATCAAAAGGAAAGGAGCCAGTGGGAAGCCTGTTGAGAAGGAGCTCTGCCCCCTGCAGGCTGCCACCGGTAGAAACACTTCTTCCCAGGATGCGGTTGGTATGTCTTTCATTTCAGGCCACGCCGCCTCTGTCCAGATTGACAGATGTTTTCTCTTGCACTTCCTCCCTCCCCCACAGCTTCCAGGCAGAGGCTTCTTTCAAGCCACAGGATCGATTCATCGTGGAAGGAATCAATACGGGTGTTTGGAAATGAAAAGTAGGCAGAAGCGGAAGGTATTTAGCTTTGGCGCACAACGTCTCTGTCTAAATTCTCCTTCCTCCTGCAGCTGAGCTGGAAACATCCAGATTGGAACCCATGCTCAGTCTCAGGGCATTTAAGGAATGATTCATCACAACCTCCCACCCGAGCCCCGCCAAAACCTCAGATAACTAATATTTCCTCTGTTGTAAACTTTCAGGAAAGAGTGGCACATCTCCAAGGAATCAAGTTGATTTGGGGGACTTACCCTGGACACTTTAGTTTTGTACTATGCTTTGCATTTACTGCATGTCCTGTGAAATCTCCAAAACCGTATTCATATTGTATTATTCATATGCTTCTATGGTCTTTGGTTTTTTTTGTTTTGTTTTGTTTTGTTTTGTTTGAGATGGTGTCTCGCTCTGTGGCCCAGGCTCACAGATCTCGGTTGTGGCACGATCTCGGCTCACTGCAACCTCCGCCTCCCTGGTTCAAGCGATTCTCCTGCCTCAGCCTACCAAGTAGCTGGGCCTACCACCATGCCTGGCTAATTTTTGTATTTTTTAGTAGAGACGGGGTTTCACCATGTTGGCCAGGCTAGTCTTGAACTCCTGACCTCAGGTGATGTGCCCGCCTCAGCCTCCCAAAGTGCTGGGGTTACAGGTGTGAGCCACTGCACCCGGCCTAAAGCAGGAAATATTGATGCATTCTAATTTCTAACAGAATTTTCAGTTTTCTAAATGTTACCTATAATTTATTGAAGTTTACTTACTGAGACAAATGAAAAAGGATTCTGCAATTTGATAAGGAATTCTAGTAAAAAAGAAGGGAATAAAAAAGGCCGTAGGGTCCTTCAGTTAAATCATATTTAATAGTTGCAAATCTAATCCCTAGCACATTTTGGTAAATCAGATTTCCCTGGTAGTTTTTATTTGTATTCAAAAGAAACTCTTTCCTTTATTCTTTTTGCCTCTGCCTTTCCTCACCCCTTCTCTGAAACTAGGTCAACCTTCACCCACACAACAGCACTACAACAAAGAGAAATGGGCATTCCTAAAGGACCGGGGCATCAATCTACAACACTTTCAAAATGACAGAAAGGAGAAAGCATGTTTTATGAGGAAAAGAAGATCTAGAGGCATTTTGATGTTTCTATTTGCTACAGTTGTACAGGAATGTTGAGACATGTCATTAATAAAGACCATAAGCCATCATCCTTTATAAGCTACCAATTATATGGAAGGCATTATGTAAGGATTGAAAATGTATATGCAAAATCTCATCCCTGAATTCCAGGAGCTTAGACTGAAGCTGGACATTGAGTCTCACAGCCACCCTACCTCCTTCACCTGCGTTCCTGGTGCCTTGAACAGGGACTGACCCAGAGAAGGCACCCTACAGATACTTGTCAAAGAAGTAAAGCAATGAATTAATTATGATTTATACATTAATCACAGGAGTGTAAAGTGCTTAGAGTTCAGAGAAGACAGAGAAATTACATCTGGATAGGGGACTTCCATGAGGGTCCCGTGGTGGAGGAGCCGGGGACAGAGACTCTGTAAGATTTACAAGGGGAGATAAGGTGGGCAGTGAGCCAGGTGTCAGGGCAGGACTCTGGCTGAATCGACAGGAGTGACCAGAGGCACGGAGGGCTCATTTCTCCCTGTCCCGAAGGCACCTTACTGTTCTGATCATGAAAAATGGTCCCGAGCTGCCAAACACTTCATTCTTCCTGAAATCAGATATGTGCTCTTCCCTCAGCCAGATGAAACGAGGGAGGACAGTATTTTATATATATATATATATATATATATATATGTTTTTTTATATTGTACTTTAAGTTCTAGGGTACATGTGCACAACATGCAGGTTTGTTACATATGTATACATGTGCCATGTTGGTGTGCTGCACCCATTAACTCGTCATTTACATTAGGTATATCTCCTAATGCCATCCCTCCCCCAGCCCCCCACCCCACAACAGGCCCTGGTGTGATGTTCCCCTTCCTGTGACCAAGTGTTCTCACTGTTCAATTCCCACCTATGAGTGAGAACATGCAGTGTTTGGTTTTTTGTCCTTGCGATAGTTTGCTGAGAATGATGGTTTCCAGCTTCATCCATGTCCCTAAAAAGGACATGAACTCATCCTTTTTTATGGCTGCATAGTATTCCATGGTGTATATGTGCCACATTTTCTTAATCCAGTCTATCATTGTCGGACATTTGGGCTAGAAATACCATATGACCCAGCCTTCCCATTACTGGGTATATACCCAAAGGAATATAAATCATGCTGCTATAAAGACACATACACTCGTATGTTTATTGCAGCACTACTCACAATAGCAAAGACTTGGGAGGAAAGTATTTTAAACAAATGTTGCCACTCTTTCAAAACTTAACACAAGGATTACCTTCCTCGGGATGTCTGATTTGGATGCATTCTAAGAGTGTCCCAACAATAACAACTGCAATTATTCCCTGAGGCTTACTCTCTGCGGGGCCCTCGGACTAACAATAACAAAGTCGACAGATTATAAACAACAAAATACATCAGTATCAGTCATATACTATATTTTATCAAGTCTAAAATGTTGTTGACTGTAAGAAAGACCATTGCTTCCTATACTAATGAGAAAGAAACAACATTTTGACACTTAAAACTTGAAACATTAATTTTTACTTAAGTCCTTATTTCACGAAAATAATCCTTTATGTCTACTGATGATTTTTGCCACATATCAATTTTGTTAATAAGTTGAAAGGAAAATACACATGAAATAAACTTGTTTCTGCATTCCTGAAATGTCTTCACATCCAAGGTTGGCTCTTCTGAATCACATTTCAAAACCAATAGAGTCAAGATCATTTTTTCCCTGTACAACATCAGGCTTGATGTCATTAACAGTGCTTAATAGGTTGGTGCAAAAGTAATTTTTTTTTTTTTTGAGATGAAGTCTCGCTCTGTTGCCCAGGCTGGAGTGCAGTGGTGCAATCTCGGCTCACTGCAACGTCTGCCTCCAGGGTTCAGGCAATTCTCCTGCCTCAGCCTCCCAAGTAGCTGGGATTACAGGCACCCACCACTACACCCAGCTAATTTTTTGTATTTTTAGTAAAGAGGAGATTTCGCCATGTTGGCCAGGCTGGTCTCGAACTCCTGATCTTGTGATTCGCCTGCCTCGGTCTCCCAAAGTGCTGGGATTACAGGCATGAGCCAATGGGTCCAGCCATAAGTTTTTAAATGGCAAAAACCTCAATTACTTTTGCGCCCTCCTAATATTTTTATCACAAGCCTCTGACATCCATGCTACAGGTTTTGATGTATATCTACAAGCAATGGCAATAATATCATCACCTTTCCCTGACAATAGGGATTATAAAGATCCATCCTAATTCTAGAGATATTAAAATACGGAAAATTATCTCTACACTAAAATTGATGAATTATGGTACCATGAGTAGACCAAGCTAGACATCAAAAGTACCAGTGGGCCGGGCACTGTGGCTCATCTCAGCACTTTGGGAGGCCAAGGCAGGTGGATCACCTGAGGTCAGGAGTTCAAGGCCAGTCTGGCCAACATGGTGAAAGCCCATCTCTACTAAAAATACAAAAAAATTAGCTGGGGGTAGTGGTGCACACCTGTAATTCCAGCTACTCGGGAAGCTGAGGCAGGAGAATTGCTTGAAATAGGGAGGCGGAGGTTGCAGTGAGTCAAGATCACACCACTGCACTCCAGCATGGGCAGCAGAGTGAGACTCAGTCTCAAAAAAAAAAAAGTACTAGGGATTATAGTGCAATTTCAGATAGAGGGTGGACAGGGAGGACCTCCTTGAAAAGTTAACATTTGAGCAAAGACTTGAAATTGCTGGGGAGTAAGGAATGCAGATATCTGGATAAAGAGTTTGTGTATTAGGGTTCTTCAAAGAAACAAAACCAATAGGAGAGGTACATATGTCCTTGTGTACATATATATGTGTGTGTGTGTTTGTGTGTGTGTGTGTGTGTGTACACATACACACTTATCTGTTTATATATATACATATATATACTTATCTTTGTGTATATATCCATATATGTAAGTTTATATATAATTTATATAAAAGGAGATTTTACATATTATATATCTGAGATATCTATATCTTTACATATATAATACATATATATATATACACATATATATATGGAGATTTATTATGAGGAATAATCACACGATTAGGAGGCTGAGAAGTCCCAGAATCTGCCATCTGCAGACTGAAGAGGCAGGAAAGCCAGTGGTATAATTCAGTATGAGTCCCAAGGCTTGAGAACTGGGGAGACAGTGGTGTGAATCCGAGTCCAAGGGCCAGAGAAGTGAGGTGAAGCATCCCCGTTCAGGCAGGTAGGCAGGGGCAGAAAGGGGTGAATTCTTTCCTCTACCTTTTGTTCTATTTGAGCCCCCCTCCATGGACTGAAAGATGCCCCAATGGATTGGGGAGGGTTGTCTGCTTTACTGAGTCCACGAATTCAAATGCTAATCCCATCCAGAAACACCTTCACACACACACCCAGAAATAATATCGAATCTGGGCATCCTGTATCCCACTCAGGTTGACACATTAAGTTAACCATCACTGTTTGCATATACCAGGGACAAGTGGATAAATATCCCAGGCTAGGATGTGCTGGCATCATAGAAGAACATCGGGACACCCATGTGTCTGGACCAAGCCAGTGTGGAGAAGGGGAGAGATGCGGGCAAGCTGGTTACCGGGGCCATGCGAGCTGTTGTTGGGCCAGGTCTACTCTGCATGACAGACCATGCTCTCCCAAGACGTGGAACACAGCAGCAGTGAATCTGAAGCATGTTTTTCTAGGACCACCCTGCCTGCCTGCTGGGCTGAGCATATCAGAGGGTCGAGGAAGGAAGCAGACCAGTTACAAGGCTGTGCGGGGATTGGGGCGAGGGTGTCTCAGCCGGACAAGACCACCACAGTGATGAAAAGTGATCAGATCCTCAGTGTCCTCAAAGGATAGCCAGTGGGAGTCCCTGACACATTAAACATACTTCTTTCCAAGTTCTTTAGAATGAAAATAGGGGGCTTCTTTTTCAATGAGTGACACAAGTTTCAAACTTCAAAACATAGGTTTTTCTTCAGAAGTAAGAATTATAATTTTATTTCCTTATGCATTTCCTGAACAGGCAAGGGAACTGGAGGCAGCAGCATCACAGAGATAAAATTCGAGTGCATTTTACAGCATCAATAATTGAGTAAAGGAGTGTAACAACTTGTGCTGGAAGAGGGGTAATCAGATGTCATACTTCAGGCCAGGAGATGAGCTCATTTCAGAAATCAGCCAACATTTTGTTTGTTTCTTCTTTTTTATCTTCTCTCAAATTTCTGGAATACAGATAGAATTCTTATTTGGAAATATTACTGTGTGAAACTGTTAGTAACATTTTCAGTATTTCAACGAGGAAGGCCCCTTAAATAAAGCTCAATGTGACTCGTTATAGGGAGAATTCCCCACCAGTAGGCACAAGTGAGCACTGGATTTGGGATTGAGCTATTATTTCTTTTCACCTCATTTAACCCTCATGGGGACCCCTGTGTGGCGGATTGTTATTCCCTTGTCAGAGGCAAGGAAACAAAGTTTCTGGTGGCTTAGGCAACGTGCAGAAATGGCATTTAGATTTAGGTGTGCCCCACTCCAAAAGCCAAGCTAATTTGGCACCACGGTGTGGCCTGCTCCTGACCGAAACTTTCTGAGTTCCAGCTCAGTGCAATTCAGCATCTCGGTATTGCTTCCACATAACCATGTGATCTCAGGCAAGTGGCTTACACTTTTCGTTTTGACTTTCCAAAGTTTGCTCCTGTGAATTTTCCCCTCTGTTTTAGAGATGAGGAGATCAATATTTGCCCTGACTTCCTAGCAGAATTATTTTCTGTAAACAAAGTGATGTGCTAGATACGTGAGAAATTTAGAAACAGAGAAATCGGTATTGGAGAAGAAGAGTCCAGTTAACTTTTAATGAACCATGGCCAGTCTGAGAACAAGAGCTGCCTCAAGGGCTCTCTGAATTTTAATGCAGGACTTTTTGTTTATGTACTTTCTTGGGGAGAAGTTCCAAGGTTTTCCACATCCTCCAAAAAAGTTTAGGAATTGCCTTGAGCCATCTTGCAATTTCTTTTTTCTTTCTTCTCCCACTACAAATAGGCTCTGAGGCTCCTCTGTTGCCACTTAATAGCTTAGGGGTCTGTGTGGCTCTCAACAGTGTCCCAGCAGAGCGGCTGGAGTGGCCCCCTTTCCTGCCATCATCCACGCAGTCTACTCTGAGGGCGTCCCTCTTGTGCAGTGCACAGCTGGGCAGCGTGACCAGTGACCCAGAGTCCATTCCCGCTCTCCCTCTACCGCTGGACACCTGCTGTCTTTAAGGCACAGGTCGAGGACTGGTGAGGTTTGAAAGAACCCATCAGGGTAATGAGGAACGTGGAGTATGTGCAAGGAGACCTGACATCAGATTTATGCCCTGCGTTGTGAGGATGGATGGTCATTTTGACTTTCAAAAATTGGCTTCCTTGATTCCTTCTCATGACTGCTACTTAACATTTCTTTGGTGTTGAAACTGTGAAAACTAAAACACACATGATTTTTATAGTTAGAAACTAGAACATTGTCTAAAAAATTGTGTGATGCACCCAAATATTAAGGTGATTAGATAAGCTCACACAGGGCTTTGAAATTCCGAAATGTGCTGCCTGTTCTGTGCCATTGGCCACTGATTGACTTTCTGCATTTGCTGCAGTTTATACATAAGCTCTACAAACAGCTTAAACTAAGCAATAGAAAATATTTTAAAAATTGATACGTAATTGTATATATTCTTGGAGCAATGTGATGTTTTGATACTCGCATGCAATGTGTAATGATCAAATCAGGGTAATTAGGATGTCCATCACCTCAAACATACACCATTTCTTTGTGTTGGGGATACTTCAAATCATTTCTTCTAGCTATTTTGAAATACACAATAAAGTTTTGTTAACTGGGCTGGGTGCTGTGACTCATGCCTGTAATCCCAGCACTTTGGGAGGCTGAGGAGGGTAGATCACTTGAGGTCAGGAGCTCAAGACCAGCCTGGCCAACATGGCGAAACCCCGTCTCTACTAAAAATACAAAAATTAGCCTGGCATAGTGTCGCATGCCTGAAGTCTCAGCTAGTTGGGAGGCTGAGGCAGGAGAGTGGCTTGAACCTGGGAGGCGGAGGTTGCAGTGAGCCAAGATGGTGCCGCTACACTCTAGCCTGGGCAACAGAGTTAGATTCCATTAAAAAAAAAAAAGTTTTGTTAACTGTAGTCACTGTGTTGTTGAACATTAGGATGTAGTCCCTCATCTCACTGCATTTTTGCACCCATTAAGCAACCTCTCTTCATGTCCCCTCAACACCATTCCCAGCCTCTCTAACCAATATTCTACTCTTTGCCTTCATGAAATCAACTTTTTTAGCTCCTAAATATGAGTGAGATCATACAATATTTGTCTTTTTGTGCCCGGTTTATTTCAACTAACATGACGACCTATAGTTCCATGCATGCCGCTGCAAATGACAGAATTTTATTCTATTTTATGGCTGACTAGTATTACATTGTATATATATGGTATTTCTCTATCCATTCATTTGTTAATGGACACTTAGGTTGATGCCATATCTTGACTATTGAGAATAGTGCTGCAATAAATGAGTGTGCAGATATCTCTTTGACATACCAATTTCTTTTGTTTTGGATATATTTCCAGCAATGGGATTACAGGACCATATGACAGATCTATTTTTAGTTTTTGAGAACCCTCCATACTGTTGTCCACAGTGGCTGTGCTGTACTAATTTACCTTCCCACCAGAAGTGTACTAGCATTCCCCTTTCTGTGCATCTTTGCCAGATATGCTATTTTTTGTCTAAAAAAGAATATTTTAGGGTTCTTATAATATGCCTTGTTACTGTCACTTTTGATCTATTTCATACAGCTCATGGTAAAATTGTATTAATAATTCTTATCTAAATTACAAATGCATAAATATTGGGATAATAGAATGAGACAGTTAATTCAGTCTCAAGAGTGTAAACACATTTTATTATAATTAATGATCACAGAAGAAAATATCTTTTTTAGAGGAAGGGGCAAATTTCAAACATTTTTGCAGAACTAAGCTTGCTGCACACACATGATTGGGAAGTTTAAGCTTCAATGAATTAATGAGGAAATGTTATGGGCTATAAAATGTAGAATCTGATGATCACTTCTTAGGTGATCAGCGCAGCTTCAGTAGAGCAGGATGGTGTGTGCATGGAGGCGGTGCAAGCTCTCCGGGAGCAGGGGCAGTGTCTGCTTTGTTCAGTCTGGAATCCACTTCCAGCACACAACAAACACTCAATAAACGCTCCCTCAAGGAAAAATGGGCGATTAGGAGCCACTGAGCTAAAAAACATGTCTTCATCATACAAATTCTTTAGAATTTATTTCTTTGCTTATAAGATTGAAGACGGGTATGGCTGACTAGTTCCATAAAAGATATATAATTTAGATAAATCAGTTTGAAATATACCATGGAAGAGTCAAACAGAAATTTCTACTACATTCCATCAATCGTGAAGGTGAAGCATTTTTCTATAGAAGAACATCTTCATTCATACTGTTGGCAGCTACCAGTAGCTATCAGTCTGTTTCATGCCCTAAAGCAGGGGTCCTTGACCCCCAGTACCAGTCCATGGCCTTGTCTAGGGCTGCACACCTCCTAGAGGAGGTGAGGGGTGGCCAAGTAAGCAAAGCTTCATCTGTATTTACAGCCACTCCCCATTGATCACATTACTGCTGGAGCTCTGCCTCCTGTCAGATCAGCAGCGGCATTAGAGTCTCATAGGAGCTGGAACCCTATTGTGAACTGCCCGTGTAAGGGATCTAGTTTGTGCACTCCTTATGAGAATCTAATACCTGATCCTTATGAGAGTCTAATACCTGAAGATCTGTTGTCTTCCATCACCCCCCAGCGGGACCATCTAATTGCAGGAAAACAAGCTCAGGGCTCCCACTG
Source organism: Hylobates moloch (assembly GCF_009828535.3). Taxonomy (NCBI): domain Eukaryota; kingdom Metazoa; phylum Chordata; class Mammalia; order Primates; family Hylobatidae; genus Hylobates; species Hylobates moloch. The sequence continues at coordinate 234,196,250 of NW_026652276.1, read as the reverse complement.
ATTCTGCATTATGGTGAGTTGTGTAATTCTTTCATTTTATATTACAATGTAATAATAATAGAGATAAAGTGCACAATAAGTGTAATGCACTTGAATCATCCCATACCCATCACCTGTCACCCCATACCAGTCTGGTCCATGGAACAATTATCTTCAATGAAACCAGTCCCTGGTGCCAAAAACGTTGGGGACTGCTGCCTTAAGGAACACAATTTTACTTAGGGGTCCTCCACATCCCCTCGTAGCCAAGGGCCTCAGTAGAAGGGGCCCCATCTCCAGCCCCAAGTAGGTTGAATGAATCTCAGAGCCTTTGCCTGTGATTGCCGCTAGCATGTGCCTGAGGACCAGGCAGTGGGACAAGAAAGAAAATGAGCTGGGGGATGGTAGAAGACATTTCTTCCTTCTAGGGAAAGCCAAAGAATCAACATCTCTTCTTTGTCTAGCTGTTGGATGCTATGGGCTGAATTTCTGAGTCCCTGAAACCTACCTAAAATTTATATATTGAATCCCTAACCTTCAATGCATTGGGAAGTGGGTCTTTTGGGAGGTAATTAGGTATAGACGAGATCATGAAGGTGGGGCTCCCATGATGAGATTAGCGCCCTTCTAAGAAGATGGAGGGGGCCGGGCGAGATGGCTCACACCTGTAATCCCAGCACTTTGGGAGGCCGAGGTGAGTGGATCAGGAGGTCAGGAGATCAAGACCAATCCTGGCTAACATGGTGAAACCCCGTCTCTACTAAAAATACAAAAAAATTAGCTGGGCATGGTGATGGGCACCTGTAGTTACAGCTGCTTGGGAGGCTGAGGCAGGAGAATGGTGTGAACCCAGAAGGTAGAGCTTGCAGTGAGCCAAGATCTCGCCACCACACTCCAGCCTGGGCAACAGAGCGAGACTGCATTTCAAAAAAAAAAAAAAAGAAGAAGATGGAGGGACACCAGAGCTCCCTCTCTCTACCTTATGAGGATACACATGAGGTGGCCGCCTATAAGCCAGGAAGAAAGAATTCACCAAGAAGCAAATCTGCTGGCACCTTGATCTTGGGTTTTCCAGCTTCCAGAACTGTGGGGAAAAAATGACTGCTGTTGAAGCCACCAGTCTGTGGTAGTTGGTTACTGCAACCCAAGTTAACACACTGGAAATTCAGGCTGAGTCAGCTTGCTAGAAGGCTGAGGATGAAGCCAATATTGAAATAGAAAGACACAATTGAGTCATTGAATCGTATGAGCTTATTATTCTTCCTATTTTTGACTTCTTCCTATAGTATATTATGAATTTTCTTGTTTTAGTCCAGTCTGAGTCAGAACTTTTGCATCATTGAGCTTAAGGCTTAATTAATATAATATCCTATTCCTCCTCCTTCTCCACACTCTCCTTCCTTTTCTCCTTTCCTCTTCGCCTCTTTACTTTCCCCGTTTTCTTCTTCTCTTCTTCTTCCTTCATTTTTTACATCTGGTTGTTAGATAGTTCTTATTGTATAACAAATTACCCCAAATTCAGTAGCTTAACACATCCCATAGTTTTTGTGGGCCAAGAATCGAGGTGTGGTTTAGTTTTATCCTCTGGCTCAGAGTCTCTTGAAAGACTGTGATGAAAGTGTCAGCCAGAGATGCAGTCATCTCAGAGCTAAATGGGAATGATCCACTTTCAAGCTCTCTCATGTGACTGACGGCAGATCCCAGGCCCTTGGCAGTTGTTGTCATACACATTGTTCCTTGTCATGTGGGCCCTTCCACAGGGCAGTTTGCAACATGGCAGCCGGCTTCCCTCAGAATGAGTGAGAAAAAGAAAGAGGCAAAACAAGCCATAGTCTTTTTGTAACCCAGTTTTGAAGGTGGCATCCCTTCAATTCTGCCATGTTCTCTCTGCTAGAAGCAAGTCACTAAACCCAGTCCACACTCAAGTTGAGGAAACACACAGGGCTCCTGGGTATTTTACCCTCCTGGAGTCCACATGTGAAGATATACACAGAGTACTGGCAACTTAGGAAGCTGACCAGAGATTTTACTGCACTGCATTATGTAGGTATGATTGATTGTTTCATTGCTGGCTCATTGAACTCAGTCTCTAGACCACCCACCCCCAGAGATCAGGTTGGTAACATGTGGTCTTTGTGCCACGTGTTATATTTTTAGCACAAATTATATTTTTAGCATAAAATACTAGGCATAGTCCCAGAGACACACCATAAATAACAAAGACACTCCTATCACTCAAGACATTTCAAGGGTTTAAAGGTTCACTTCCAGGAGCTGGAGACAAACACCAGGCTTCAATTTCGGCAAATCAAATCATTCACTAAACATCACATTAACATGGGTCATAAAAGAGCCAGAAGAGCACACTAATATCAGATAAAGTAGATTTCAGAGCATATACTATTACCAGGGATACAGGGGTCATTTCACAGTGATATAGGTGTCAATCCCTCAAGAGAATATAATAACCCTAAATGTTTATGCACTTAATAGCAGAGCTTCAAGATACATGAAACAAAAACCGATAGATCTGCAAAGAGAAATGGAAAAATCTATCATTATAGCTATAGACTCTCATACCTCTCTCTCAATAATGGATAGAATAAGTAAACAGGGATGTAGAACACTAGAACAATAGGATCAACAAACCTGACCTACTTTTTATCACAGAGAACTCCAGCCAACGGCAGGAGAACACACATCCTTCTCAGATGTGCATGGATCACTTGCCACAGTAGACCCAATTCTGGGCCATAAAACAAGTCTTAATAAATTTAAAAGGGTTCAAGTCATGGGATGTATGTGATATGACTATAATGAAAATAAATTAAAAATTTATAACAGCAAGATCTCTGGAACATATCCAAATATTTGGAAACCAAATTATACCCCTTTAAATAAGCTATGTTTCAAAGAAGAAATAAAAAATGAAATCAAAGAAGAAATTTAAAAATTATAAAGAATTTTCAAGGGAATGAGAATAAAATCATGCCACATTAATTTTGAGGGTGTCTTTTAAAGCAATTTTTAGAAGGAAATTTATTAAATGTCTACATTAGAATAGAGCACAGGTTTCAAATCAACATCTTCATTTCCATCTTAAGAAACTAGAAAACCCCAATGTCTCAGCCCAAAATCTCCTTAAGCTGATTAGCAACTTCAGCAAAGTCTCAGGATACAAAATCAATGTACAAAAATCACAAGCATTCTTATACACCAATATGGACAAACAGAGAGCCAAATCATGAGTGAACTCCCATTCACAATTGCTTCAAAGAGAATAAAATACCTAGGAATCCAACTTACAAGGGACGTGAAGGACCTCTTCAAGGAGAACTACAAACCACTGCTCAATGAAATAAAAGAGGATACAAGCAAATGGAAGAACATTCCATGCTCATGGGTTGGAAGAATCAATATCATGAAAATGGCCATACTGCCCAAGGTAATTTATAGATTCAATGCCATCCCCATCAAGCTACCAATGACTTTCTTCACAGAATTGGAAAAAACTACTTTAAAGTTCCTATGGAACCAAAAAAGAGCCCGCATCGCCAAGTCAATCCTAACCCAAAAGAACAAAGCTGGAGGCATCACACTACCTGACTTCCAACTATACTACAAGGCTACAGTAACCAAAACAGCATGGTACTGGTACCACAACAGAGACATAGATCAATGGAACAGAATAGAACCCTCAGAAATAATGCCACATATCTACAACTATCTGATCTTTGACAAACCTGACAAAAACAAGCAATGGGGAAAGGATTCCCTATTTAATAAATGGTGCCGGGAAAACTGGCTAGCCATATGTAGAAAGCTGAAACTGGATCCCTTCCTTACACCTTATACAAAAATTAATTTAAAATGGATTAAAGACTTACATGTTAGACCTAAAACCATAAAAATCCTACAAGAAAACCTAGGCAATACCATTCAAGACACAGGCATGGGCAAGGACTTCATGTCTAAAACACCAAAAGCAATGACAACAAAAGCCAGAATTGACAAATGGGATCTAATTAAACTAAAGAGCTTCTGCACAGCAAAAGAAACTACCATCAGAGTGAACAGGCAACCTACAGAATGGGAGAAAATTTTTGCAACCTACTCATCTGACAAAGGGCTAATATCCAGAATCTACAATGAATTCAAACAAATTTACAAGAAAAAAACAAACAACCCCATCAAAACGTGGGTGAAAGACATGAACAGACACTTCTCAAAAGAAGACATTTATGCAGCCAAAAAACACATGAAAAAATGCTCATCATCACTGGCCATCAGAGAAATGCAAATCAAAACCACAGTGAGATACCATCTAACACCAGTTAGAATGGCTATCATTCAAAAGTCAGGAAACAACAGGTGCTGGAGAGGATGTGGAGAAATAGGAACACTTTTACACTGTTGGTGGGACTGTAAACTAGTTCAACCATTGTGGAAGTCAGTGTGGCGATTCCTCAGGGATCTAGAACTAGAAATACCATTTGACCCAGCCATCCCATTACTGGGTATATACCCAAAGGACTATAAATCATGCTGCTATAAAGACACATGCACACATATGTTTATTGCGGCACTATTCACAATAGCAAAGACTTGGAACCAACCCAAATGTCCAACAACGATAGACTGGATTAAGAAAATGTGGCACATATACACCATGGAATACTATGAAGCCATAAAAAATGATGAGTTCATGTCTTTGTAGGGACATGGATGAAGCTGGAAATCATCATTCTCAGTAAACTATCGCAAGGACAAAAACCCAAACACCGCATGTGCTCACTCATAGGTGGGAATTGAACAATGAGAACACGTGGACACAGGAAGGGGAACATCACACTCCGGGGACTGTTGTGGGGTGGGGGGAGGGGGGAGAGATAGCATTAGGAGATACACCTAATGCTAAATGACGAGTTAATGGGTGCAGCACACCAACATGGCACATGGATACATATGTAACAAACCTGCACATTGTGCACATGTACCCTAAAACTTAAAGTACAATAATAAAAAATAAATTTAAAAAATAGTTTAAAAGAAAAAAAAAAGAAACTAGAAAAAGAAAAGCAAATTAAGATCAAAGGAAGTAGAAGAAAGGAAATAAAAGTTCAAGGTGGAAATTAATAAACTAGAAATCAGGAAAATAATGGAGAAAATAAATAAAACCAAAAGCTAGTTCTTTGAGAAGATCCATAAAATTAATAAAGTTCTAACCAAACTAAGCAGAGAAAATAGGTAAGACACAGCTTACAAATATCAAAAATAAAAGAGGTGGCATCACTATAGATTCTATTATTTATTTATTTATGTTGAGAGGGTCTCACTCTGTTGCCAGGCTGCAGTGCAGTGGCGCAATCCCAGCTCACTGCAACCTCCACCTCCTGGATTCAAGCAATTCCCCTGCTTCAGCCTCCTGAGTAGCTGGGACTAAAGGCATGTGCCACCACAGCCAGCTAATTTTTTGTATTTTAGTAGAGATGGGGTTTCACCATGTTGGCCAGGATGGCCTCGATCTCCTGACCTCATGATCTGCCCACCTCAGCCTGCCAAAGTGCTGGGATTACAGGCGTGAGCCACTGCACCAGCCAGATTCTATAAATATTAAAAGGATAATAAGAGAATATTAAGAAAATATTAAGGGCACCTGACCTTCGTGTGCCTGCTTGAGTCTCTTCCAAATGTACTTGTATTAGTCCATTTTCACGCTGCTGATAAAGACATACCCGAGACTAGGAAGAAAAGGAGGTTTAATTGGACTTATAGTTCCACATAGCTGGGAGGCCTCAGAATCACGGCGGGAGCTGAAAGGCACTTCTTACATAACGGCAGCGAGAGAAAATGAGGAAGAAGCAAACGTGGAAACCCCTGATAAACCCATCAGATTTCACAAGACTTATTCACCATCACGAGAATAGCATGGGAAACACCAGTCCCCATGATTTAATTACCTCCTCTTGGGTCCCTCCTACAACATATGGAAATTCTGAGAGATACAATTCAAGTTGAGATTTGGGTGGGGACACAGCCAAACCATATCATTCCATCTCTGGCCCTTCCAAATCTCATGTCCTCACATATCAAAACCAATCATGCCTTCCCAACAGTCCCCCAAAGTCTTAATTCATTTCAGTATTAACCCAAAAGTCCACAGTCCAAAGTCTCATCTGAGACAAGGCAAGTCCCTACTGCCTGTAAGCCTGTAAAATCAAAAGCAAGTTAGTTACTTCCTAGATACAATGGAGGTACCAGTATTGAGTAAATATAGCTGTTCCAAATGGGAGAAATTGGCCGAAAGAAAGTGGTTACAGGGCCCATGCAAGTCTGAAATCTAGCAGGGCAGTCAAATTTTAGGGCTCCAAAATGATCTCCTTTGACTCCCTGTCTCACATCCAGGTCACACTGATGCAAGAGGTGGGTTCCCATGGTCTTGGGCAGCTCCACTCCTGTCGCTTTGCAGGGTACAGCCTCCCTCCCAGCTGCTTTCACAGGCTGGCACTGAGTGTCTGCAGCTTTTCCAGGTGAACAGTGCAAGCTGTTGGTGGATCTACCATTCTAGGATCTGGAGGATGGTGGCCCTCTTCTCACAGCTCCACTAGGTGGTGCCCCAGTAGGGACTCCGTGTGGGGGCTTCAACCCCACATTTCCCTGTGCACTGCCCTAGCAGAGATTCTACATGAGGGCCCTGCTCCTGCAGCAAACTTCCGTCTGGGCATCCTGGCATTTCTATACTTGTTCTGAAATCTAGGTGGAGGTTCCCAAACCCAAATTCTTGACTATTGTGCACTTGCCGGCTCAACACCATGTGGAAGCTGCCAAGGCTTGGGGCTTACACCTTCTGAGGCTACTGCCCGAATTCTACATTGGCCCCTTTCAGCTATGGCTGGAGTAACTGGGACAAAGGGCACCAAGTCCCTAGGCTGCATACAGTACAGGGACCCTTTTCTTCTAGGCCTCTGGGCCTGTGACGGGAGGAAGTGGCCCAGGAATCCATTTTCTTCTAGGCCTCTGGGCCTGTGATAAGGGGCTACCATGAAGACTTCTGATGTGCCCTGGAGACATTTTCCCCATTGTCTTGGGGATTAACATTTGGTTCCTCATTACTTATGCACATTTCTGCAGCCAGTTTGCAGAAAATAGGTGTTTCTTTTCTATCACATTGTCGGGCTGCAAATTTTCTGAACTTTTATGCTCTGCTTCCCTTATAAAACTGAATGTCTTTAACAGCACCCAAGTTACCTCTTGAATGCTTTTTTACCTCTTGAATGCTTTGAAGAAATTTCTTCTGCCAGATACCCTAAATCGTCTCTCTCAAGTCCAAAGTTCCACAAATCCCCAGGGCAGGGGCAAAATGCCACCAGTCCCTTTGCTAAAACACAACAAGAGTCACCTTTGCTCCAGTTCCCAACAAGTTCCTCATCACCATCTGAGACCACCTCAGCTAGAACCTTATTGTCCATATTGCTATCAGGCTTTTGGTCAAAGCCAATCAGCAAGTCTCTAGGAAGCTGCAAACTTTCCCACATTTTCCTGTCTTCTTCTGAGCCCTCCAAACTGTTCCAACCTCTGCCTCTTACCCAGTTCCAATGTCACTTCCACATTTTCAGGTATCTTTTCAGCAATGCCCCAGTGTACTGGTATCAATTTACTGCATTAGTTTGTTTTCATGCTGCTGATAAAGACACACTCAAGACTAGGAAGAAAAAGAAGTTTAACTGGACTTACTGTTTCACATGGCTGGCGGGAGGCCTCAGAATCATGGCGGGAGGTGAAAGTCACTTCTTATATGGCGGTGGCAAGAGAAAATGAGGAAGAAGCAAAAGCGGAAACCCCTGATAAACCCATCTGATCTTGCGAGACTTATTCATTATCATGAGAATAGCATGAGAAAGACTGTCCCCCGTGATTCAGTTACCTCCCCCTGGGTCCCTCCCACGACACACGTGACTTCTGGGAGATACAATTCAAGTTGAGATTTGGGTGGGGACACAGCCAGACCATATCAGTACTTTTCTTTTTGTCCTGTTCTAAAGCCTTTTAAAATAAACTTCCAGTCCTGCTCCGAAAAAAAAAAAAAGAACAACTTTAAGAACAAGTTTGTGACAAAATCCAACAACTTCAACAAAGTGGACAAATTTGTTGAAAGACGAACACTGACAAAATTCACTCAAGAAGAAATGTATACTTGAATAGCCTTACATCTATTAGAGAAATTGAATTTGTTGCTAAAAAAACCTTTTCACAAAGAAAACTGCAGGCCCAAATGGCTTCAATGGTGAATTTCCCTAAGCATTTAAGAAATAAATATTACCAATTCTACACAAAGTCTTCCAGCCAAAATATTGCTGAAACTAAACAACTAAATAGTGTTATTGGGTCAGAATACTTATTATTGTTAAGATGTTGATTCTCTCCAAATTGATCAGTAGATTCAACCTAATTCCCAACTAAGTCCTAGAAGATATTTTTGTAGAAATTGATGAGCTGATTCTAAAATTCATATGGAAATGGAAATGAAGAGGATGTGGAACAACAGTGGACATCAACATAGGAACATCTCACAAAGTTACTGTAGTGTGAAAAAAGCAAATAATGAAAGAATAAATAAAGTATGATTCTAGCAATATAAAGTTTATAAATAAGAGTAGTGTGTGCGTATGTCTGTGTGTACCATAAAACTATTAGGGAAATCATTATCACAAAAGACAAGATAATAGATTTCTCTCTGGGGAAAGACTCCTTGAACAGCACTCTTTGTGGAGAGCACACGGGCAAACCCAGAATTTTCCTGGTAAACAGATCCTCAGTCTGCCATTCAGACTGGAGATACACATGGTCCCCACCTTAAAATCACTTGGTACAAATAATGTCTACACAGAAATAGCCTTGTCTCCCTCTCATTCATATTCACAGCTTCTTCATGACCTCTGTCTTAATTTCAATTATATTATAGGATTAAGTAGGCTTCTGTGTGCTTTTATAAGAACCGAGTTATTATATATAGCATTGAAAATCAGTTTTTAGCTGGACGCAGTGGCTTATGCCTGTAATCTCAGCACTTTGGGAGGCCAAGGCGGGTGGATCACCCGAGGTCAGGGGTTCGAGACCAGTCTGACCAACATGGAGAAATCGGGTCTCTACTAAAAAACAAAATTAGCTGGATGTGGTGGTGGGCACCTGTAATCCTAGCTATACGGGAGGCTGAGGCAGGAGAATAGCTTGAACCACCTGGGAGGTGGAGGTTGCAGTGAGCCAAGATCCTGCCATTGCACTCCAGCCTGGGAAACAGTGAGAATCCATCTAAAAAAAAAAAAAAAAAAAAAAAGGAAGGAAGGAAGGGAGGGAGGGAGGGAGGGTGGGAAAGAAAAGAAAATCAGTTTTCAAACTCAGAGCTTCCTGGAGATGTGAATAGGTATGGATTTGTGCACTGCACTGCAAAATCTATCTATAATATTAAGTCCCTTTGCCATAAAACAAAGTGTCAGTGACATTGCATGGAACGCTCTCACGTGGAACACTAATAACATAATACAGACGTAGTCAGTCTTTTCTAACTTCTAATTAGTATACTACATTAAGAGCATCAATGAAACCCCAACAAAAATACATGGCAACATAACACATATAATTTCCCAAAACATTTCTGAGCCTTTTATAACAAATTAACTTGGCACAAAGATGAATAAAAGTTTGGCTATAATAATGAACAGAACTGCATTCCACTATGTCATGAAAAGTCAAACCACATGATTTCTCTTTTTCAATTTCCTGAGGCCTTTCTTTATCTCCTTGGGTCTTCCAAAATGACTAGTTGCTCTGTAGAAATGAACTCAAGGATTTGTACACCAGACACCTTTGTTATGAAAGCCCTTTAAGATTCCAACATACTCTTCCGCCATTTCCTTCTCCATCTTCCTTCAAAAAGGCTTCCTCTAATTAACTGATTACAGCTGAGCTTTATAACACTATTGGGAGAAATAAGTCACTCTTCTGTCTTTTACAAAAATGGACACGACAGATCATGTTTTCAATATTCTTTTGTTCACATACTTTACATTCTTCTGAATACCTCTCCGGTTGTTTCATGTATATCATCAAATCATGATTATGAGGCTCCAGGAAGGACTAATGTCAGTATCAGCGGAAACATTTACAACAGAAAGAGCAAGCTTTAGGCATTCAATATTTGCTAACCTAATGTTTACTGAAGTTTTCAACAAACTTTATGAAGTCTCCTCTTAGGAGACTTAAAGCCAAATACAATTAAACTAATGGAGCCACAGGAAACTCGGGGATCTTACTGAATTCAATAATAAAGATGCTTTTAAAAACATTTCATATAATTGCCAGTTTATACTTTTCAATAATTATATAGCACAATGACAGAAATTTATTTTATAAAAATTAGTTACTGAAATTATTTGTTCATTTTGTAGTTAATTTATTTTTCCCATCCTACCTGGATAATATCCCCAGAGGTCAACACAAATTCCCTAGATGCTCCCGTATTTTAACGTAGTTTCCGTTTGCCTTTGAAGAAGATTATATATTGTCTCTAAGATCTTTTTAAGTTGTAGAGAACTGAAAGCACACCTGGACTTTTAAGAGTAAACATATTTTCTGTCATAGTTTTTACTACCTCGTTTATTTTATAAAAAAATAGTTACTGAAATTTATAATAGTTACTGAAATTATTCATTTTGTAGTTAACTTATTTTTAGTTCATAAAAATTAGTTACTTAATTTATTCATTTTGTAGTTAACTGATTTTTTCCATCCGACTCGGATAATATCCCTAGAGATCAACCCAAATTCTCTAGATCTCTTGTATTTTACCATAGATCCAGTTGACCTTTGAAGAAGATTATATATTGTCTCTAAGATCTTTCCTAAATCGTAGAGAACTGAATGTACACCTGGACTTTTAAAAGTAAACATTTTTAATGACAGTTGTCACTACGTCATTCCATGTCATAACAAAGGCAATTATGTTGACATTACAGTGGTAAAAGTCCCAGTTCCAGTATGAAAACACTTCCTCATTATTTCTACTTCAAAACTTTATAATTTTCTGAGGTGTGAGATCTCTGTTAATTAAGGTGATTTTCTTCTTTCTCTCATCAATACAAAAGCTTCTCACTTATTATTCATTATACCATTACTTTTTAGTCTAGCATCCAGCTGTGCCTGTACATTTTATATTCAAGTGCTTCTTGTTTAAGAATAGCTTCTGATTATCTTATTTCTCATAAATCCCGTGTTATTTGCCATAGGTAGATAAAAACATCTGACTACCTCATTAGGTATTCAGTTATGGTTGTGCAAAGTCATTTTCATAATGAATAAATACTGATATATTTTTATTTTTCTGTCATATTGTAGATAGACAATTACATTGATTCTTGAAAACTATGTATGTGGGTAGCTTTAGTATCCATAAATTTTATTTAAGGATAATAAAGGGGACATTACAAATTATGTTTCTTATTGGATTGGATCTAAGATAACATTGATTATAAGACACAACAAATTTTATGTTATAACATTTACAAAAACACTTCAATTAAATTAGGACACAATGCCTTATCATCACTTGAAATTTTGGACACAACATCATCTTCCAAGCCAGCGAGAGCATTAGTGATACAGCATTTCTGAAAGGATGCTCCACTATTGACACCTCGATTTTCTCCCAAGAGCCAGCAATAATTCTGGCAGTTTCTTGGTCTTACTGGAGGTGTCCATGGAAGATTTTCAGGTAACAAACAGGAACACATTTTTTTTTCTTTTTTGAGGCAGAGTTTCGCTCTTGTTGCCCAGGCTGGAGTGCAGGGGCACGATCTCTGCTCACTCCAACCTCTGCCTCCTGGGTTCAAGCAATTCTTCTGCCTCAGCCTCCCGCCTAGCTGGGATTACAGGCACCTACCACCATGCCTGGCTAATTTTTTGTATTTTTAGTAGAGACAGGGTTTCATCATGTTGGTCAGGCTGGTCTTGAACTCCTGACCTCAGGTGATCCACCCGCCTCGGCCTCCCAAAATGCTGAGATTACAGTGTGAGCCACTGCACTGTGCCAGGAACACATTTTTAATATGAGTTGAGACCTGTACACATGTAGTTGCCACAATCTACTGCACTTAAAGTTATGGCAGTATGAACTCCTTTGACTAGGTGCAAACATGTACAGTCAATGACAACTGTGTCACACCAGCCAATGTTGACTGTGAGATGTCATCCATTGTATAATTTTATTTTATGTTAAAATGTCAACCAATGAATTGTGGCATTGCATAAAGTGGGCATTGAAACTGATAAGTTTTTGAGCCACTGAGCTAATTGAATTCTTTTTATCTAACTCTTTCTTCAGTGAAACTTTTGCACATATGAGTAACTGTTCAGAAAGTCTACAGACTACTTAATTTTGAACAGGTCATTCAGTTGGCAGCAGCAGACTATAGTTTACCAAATGCTCCAGAAGGTCAGTGGATCTGTGCCTCCAGATTCAAACAAATTCTTCTGGGGAATTTTCTGACACATGGCTGGATGTGTCCCAAAATGTAGAAAGAAATTTTTTTCCCAAACCAGTCTACAAGCTTTAATATAGTCATTTAATATATTGAGGTTTTCAGACTTAATGTCTATAAAATAACCTAGAATATTATGAAAATATTCTCCATGTCTTGAAGAACTTAGAATTTCTCTTTCCTTTTATAAAAGAAAATCTGATGAAGGTAGAGATGATTTATTGCCTTCAGTCTAGCCAGTCTGATGAGGACCAGTCCTAAACCATTAATGTGTGAATAATATGTTTCTCCTTCAAATGCTCTGCCTTCAAAGGTGTCCACTAGAGGGTCCCATAGGAAATACCCTCTCAATTAAGATCCTGCCAGAAAGATAGACACGATAGGAAAAAAAAAAAAATTGTAAATCACTATTAAAATCAATGCCTAAGTAAACCACAGTAAACCAGCTTTTCTTTTTTTCTTATTTTATTTCTATTGTTTTAGAGACAGGTTTTCACCAAGGCTGAAGTCATGACTCACTACAGCCTCAACCTCCTGGACTCAAGCAATTCTCCCACCTTAGCCTCCCAAGTAGCTAGAGGGACATACCACCACACATGGCTACATTTTTATTTTTTATTTTTGTAGAGGCAGGGGTCTTGCTATGTTGCCCAGACTGCTCTTGAATTCCTGGCCTCAAGAAATTCTCCCTGCTTGGCCTACCAAAGTGCTGGGATTACAGATAGGCATGAACCTCTCTGCTGGGACTCTGATGGGATTTTTACATGTTAATGTATAATTATTAAAGAAAAATAAAATGCTTTTCTTAACCACATTGCATGTACGAAGAACAGCATCTCTGGAGAATGACTGTTAGGGTTTAGGTATTATACTGCTGCCTTTTTTTCTTATTATGATAAATATCTGTTTACAAACATTTTAATATTTATCAAATTACTTTTTTCAAGACACATTTCTTAAAATGGTAATCCTCTGTGGCGGGGCGCAGTGGCTCACGCCTGTAATCCCAGCATTTTGGAAGGCTGAGGGGGGCGGATCACGAGGTTAGGAGATCAAGACCATCCTGGCCAACACGGCGAAACCCCGTCTCTACTAAAAATACAAAAAATTAGCCGGGCGTGGTGGCGGGCGCCTGTAGTCCCAGCTACTCAGAGAGGCTGAGGCAGAAGAATGGTATGAACCCGGGAGGTGGAGCTTGCAGTGAACCGAGATTGTGCTACTGCACTCCAGCCTGGGCGATGGAGCGAGACTCCTTGTTAAAAAACAAAAACAAAACAAAACAAAAAAGGAAATCTTCCCCTTCCTATGTTTTTTTACATACAGTGCTAACTTCATTTCTAGAATGTTTGCACATTTTTTTACTTCCCTGACCAGTGGTGAGACTTTGTTTCCTATGCTGACCAGAATATTAGTATAGATTTAAAATGAATGATTTGCCCAAGCTGATGGGCCAAAATAGTAGTATATCTTTTTTTTTTTTTTTTTTTTTTTTTTTTTGAGACAGAGTCCCGCTCTGTCGCCCAGGCTGGAGTGCAGTGGTGCAATCTCGGCTCACTGCAAGCTCCGCCTCCTGGGTTCACACCATTCTCCTGCCTCAGCCTCCTGAGTAGCTGGGACTCCAGGCACCCGCCACCACACCCGGCTAATTTTTTTGTATTTTTAGTAGAGACGGGGTTTCACCTTGTTAGCCAGGATGGTCTTGATCTCCTGACTTCATGATCCGCCTGCCTCGGCCTCCCAAAGTGCTGGGATTACAGGCGTGAGCCACCGTGCCTGGCCAGTAGTATACCATTTTAACGTATATTATTTTAATTACTAGGGATGTGAACATTTTTATAGTGTTCTTGTTACCTGGAGTATTGTTTTGTGAATTTATGTTATTTGCATACTTTCATGTGGTCATATTTGATATGCAATCCCTCATTTACTTACATTAATGTTTTAACTAGTATTTCTAGTCAGATGTCATTAAAACCACCAACAGAAGGGTTAATATATAAGAATATTGAAATATAAATATTGTAAAAGAGAAATAAAAATGATGTAAATGACTAGGAAGAACTCTCAAAAGAACCAACTGAAAGCCTATTAGTCATGGTCTAAGTCAGCTCAGTACATGGCCAATTATAAAATAAATGCACGAAAATCAATGCTGTCCTAGCAGATATATCCAGCAGATAAAATATGTCGGTCTTAGCAAACATTAGCAATAGATAAACTATTACATTTGAAATAACAAATATTTAAACACTTGGCTCCTATACATTTGTTATTTATTTCCATTAGAAGAAAACAATCAGGTTCTACTATTCGACTGAAGATAGAAAATAAAAACAGTTTTAAAAATAAAAAGACAGGCTGGGCAACATAGCAAGAGCCCATCTCTAAAAAGGAAAAAAGGAAAACTTAGCTAGGCATGGTAGCACACACCAGTAGTCCCAGGTACTAGGGAGGCTGAAGTGGAAGGATTACAATTGGTTGAGACCAGGATTCAAAGGTACAGTGACCTTAGGTGGCACCACTGCACTCCAGCCCAGCCTGGGCAACAGAGCAAGACACTGTCTCAGAAAAAAAAAAAAGTATATATATAGTACCCATTTCCCAATGAGAGAACTCAAAATTAATTTGTGGAGCACGACCATCATAAAATTAAAGAGGAAACATTTTACAAATTTTAAAAAATATAGCATACTAAATTTGGAAAAATGAAAAATGGAGTAGACCTAGAAAATGCTTGAAAAAGATCAACAAATAGAAAAGCTGAGAGCTAGGGAATGAGATTACCCCTACAAAATACTAAAATTCTGTATAATTGATTCAGTCAACAAATGATGGATCCCCTTGTGCCAGACCCTGTTCTGGACAATTGCGACGTATCAGTGAACAACACAAAGAGCCCTGCCCTCATGGAGCTTACAGTCTAGTGATAGACAAAATAACATGTTAATTACACTAGAATGGACACACAAAGGGAGCAGAGCAGAATGTGCAGAAACAGAAGTAGCGAGAGACTGGGGTTTGTGGCAGTCCATGATAACCAGCTCTTTCCTCCTAAGTGTCCCTCCTGTCCTCCTGAGGATCTAAGTTCATTCCAGTTCCCAACCATGCATCACAAACAGATAAAAAACAAACAGAAAAACAGTAACAACAGTGATGACAAGAAAACCCTATAATCCACTATTGATTATTGTCGATTTGTTAGCTGGATTTATGGATTACCTGTAAACTGAATGTAGTTATAACTGCATTCTCACCCCAGCAACCTGGTTAATTGGGAATTAGCTAAATGCTACAAAAGAGGTTATTTTGCAATAATTAAGGATGCTTATTCAGTCTTCAATTTTGGTCTGATATTGTAACGGCTTACTGTAAATTGTGTTATTCAAATATTGCAAATAAGAAAAAGTTTGTATCCAATTTATACCATTCCCTACCTGTCTGTTGCCCGTAAAATTCAGCTTTATGAAGAAGAAAACTCACCAGTCGTTTTTTTGGGAGGTCTATTAATAATGGACCACTAGATCTTTTCAGACTCCTACAGCATATCATTAAAAATCCAATGTTCCATCAATTACAGATGGCGATTTTTATGAGCTTCACTGCACTTTAACTCTTCAGGTGTTTAAGATTTAAAATGAAAGTCATAAGGCATATCTTTACCTGAAATTAAGCCATTTTATCACAATATGTCATCCAAAACTAATTCTTTAAAAACAAGAAGAACTAAAACTTTCAGGAATATCAAATGTCTACCTTTCAAACAATTTGATTCTTTTCAATCATATAAATGATTCTAGGCATAATGCTAGCTAAATATTAATGGAAAAGGCTGAATAAACTAAAAGTTAAAAAATAATATTCTTTATCATTTTAACTATCAT
The DNA here is from genome assembly GCF_009828535.3 of Hylobates moloch. Lineage (NCBI taxonomy): Eukaryota > Metazoa > Chordata > Mammalia > Primates > Hylobatidae > Hylobates > Hylobates moloch. The sequence goes on along the minus strand of NW_026652276.1, from coordinate 234,179,857 downwards.
ATGATTCTGAATTCAAGAACTCCATCTTCTACAATTAAATTTATGCTAAGCACAGCAAATACATATTTTTGTTTTCAGATTGATGAATTAGGGTTTGCAAAACAGGCTAGATTACATGAGGGCAATGTTCTTTGCAAAATGCTGATTGCACATTTATTATGTTTGTTGATGAACTTTAATTTTAAATGCCACATTAGATGTACAACAAGAAATGGAAAACTCCATTTAATTTACTTACTGAGCACTAATTGTATTATCTTATATTCTTTTAAATTCCAAGATAAATGGCAAACCAACATTTATAGGGTAACTACTGTGTTCCAGGTATAGCATTAGGGGCTTACACACACAATATGGATCTTTGCCTTTATAAATATGACTATGAGATTCCTCCATGTTGCCACATGTAGCTATGTAGTATTCTAATGTATTAAAAATACTACAGTACATTTGTCCAGTCTACTTTGATAAACATCAACACTGTTTCCAACTTGGGGCTCTTATAACAATGTTGCTGTGAATATTCTATCCACTTCTCTTGGCGCTTATGCAGTTAGCAGTGAAATTACTGGAAGGTAGGGTATGGACATACTCAGTTTTAGTAAATAATGACAGTTTTCAAAATAACTATTAGTTACACTCTGATCATCAGCACACATAAGTTTTCATTGTCATTTTAAAAGGGTTTGGGTAGTAAAAGGTGACAAACATTTTTTCAACTTCCATATCTTCACATCTAATATAGATTTTATGACATGACCAAAGTTACAGGTGGCTATGGCAAAAAAAAAGCTTATCTGTCAGAAACACCTGAATGTACATTTACACTGTGATATGCTTTGGCTCTGTGTCCCCACCCAAATCTCACCTTGAATTGTAATCCCCATAATTGTGTCAAGGGTGAGACCAGGTGGAGGTAATTGAATTATGGGGGTGGTTCCCCCCATGCTGTTCTTGTGATAATGAGTGAGGCTCATGAGATCTGATGTTTGTAAGTGTCAGGCATTTCCCCTGCTTGCTCTCATTCTGTCTCCTGCTGCCCAGGGAAGAGGTGTCTTCAGCCATGATTGTAAGTTTCCTGGGACCTCCCCAGCCATGTGGAACTGTGAGTCAATCAAACCTCTTTTCTTTATAAATTAGCCAGTCTCGGGTATTTCTTCAAAGCAGCGTGAGAACAGACTAATACACACTATTTCTTGCTTTGTGTCTGTGGATACGTCTAATATGCTCTGCGTACTACACTTTACACTGGCTTTGTAAAGGTCTCATCAGTTTCCCTCCTTCTCCTTGTTCAAGGAAGTTTAATTTCACAAAGTAAAGATAAACCATCACTTAACTCTCAGCACATCACCTGCAGGCCACATTCCGCATTTCAGCAACTACCTCAGAGCCAGGCAGCAGAGTGGTGGCCTATACAAGTATCACACATGGCGTTAAAGAACCCAGGCTGCAGGGGCTCAGCTCTCTTGTCCAGTTGGTTTTCCTCTCTCCCATGCCTATGGACCTTGACTGGAACCTGGGTAACCATAGAGTAATAACAACACAGAGCGGAGAGATGCATAGGGCCAGAGGTGAATCTATCTCCATTCTTGAGAAAACACTCACACCACTAATGGTACACATAAATAGCTCCATCTTTATACAGGCAGGACAGCATGCTAGAGAGATATTAACACTTTCTTTCTTACCCTTCATTCCTCACTCCTTCTCCAGCACATCTATACTTGAAAAGCCAGCACTGAATAACTATCATTTAGAATTATTTTGTTGAAAATAATAGGAAACACAACCTACACAGAAAGGGCCCACACACTAAGGGGGTTTGAGCTCACATAACTGCCTAAGTCTCACCCCACCAGCGCTTTCCTTCATGTTTTGTTCAAGGCTGCCGCTCTCTTTCTCTGTGATGCTCTTGGTTCTGCCTGCCTCTAGTTGACTGCTTTGTCATCACGGTGCCACGGTTTGCTTCCTTCATGGGAACTAAATGGATTCTGTTATTCTAGGCTTCCCACCTGCCCAGCACAATATACAGAAGGAGAGAGAGCAGCTGTATCTTAGATTCCCAGGAAAAGTCCTGTCATCTTTGGGCCATGCCTGAACCATAACATGGGGATTGTCAAGGACTGATTGGCTTAACTAGACCTGATCACTTTGGTGTGATTAGGATATTATTGACTGAGAGGAATCATGGTCTGCCCAAAAGATGGGGCTGGGGTTAAACCCTCCCAAAGAGCACGGTGCTCATATATGAGTGCACAGATGTTGAAGAAAAAACCACGGTGTCTACCACAGTGATCCTGTTTGTTCCTTGTAGATTGAATAGTCAATATTAAATGTCAGGCGTGTGTGTGTGTATTCTCTGGGGGAAAGGGTCTAAAGCTTTTATCAGATTATTATAGAAGTTTATAAATTTAAAATAGTTAATAATTACTGCTTTATGACTTGATTAAAAACAGTAACAACATCTCATAAATTAAGCCAACATTCAAATATCTTTAAGATGACTGAATTCGTTTATTTTCATCAAGTGTCATCTTTTTCTATATAAAGGAATGCTACACTGTGATTCTGAAGCAAGTTCATAGGAGAGGTTAATCTAACCCTGCTATGAATCTTTCATGGTACCCTCAAATTGTTTCCCATCACCATGCAACTCATCAATACAAAGGGTGACTCCTATGAGGACAGCAGAATAAGGGGGAGCCAATCTACCTTCCCTCTCTCCTAACATGAGCAGAAAAGCTTTCACAGGGAAAACTATTCTCCTATGCCTGACGTCTCTCAAATGGACCGGTCTGGAAAGAAGAGAACAGAGAGTAAGTAGTGTGCTTGTTCCTACAGAAGAACCACAACCAGCTGTTCCTTACCGGGCTCAGCTAGATAAAAAGCAAGGTAGTGCAGCTCTCACAAGAATATCTTCTATTGCTCATCACATACTACTGCCCAGTGCTGCAACGGCTCTGCGTAACAACTTCCCTTGCAGTCCTGGGGAATTTTGATCCCAGATTAGTGAAGAATTGAAGCAAATTTCAGGGCTATTTCTTATCTCCGACTGAAACTTTGTGAAACGAAGGCAATAGGAAGTCAGTCCAGAGCTGGTGGAAGAGCTCAGTCTGCACAGGCAAGGTGAGAAATGGGCCCCGAAGCCATCTTTATGCTTCATTATCGTGACGTGCATAGATAATTCATTAATCTGCATTAAACTCTCTTCTGAAACGATTTAGAGAATATACCTAAGTGACTAAAATGGTCCAGTCCTCATCAATGTCTCCCTGACAAATGTTTCAAGAAGTAATTGTAATAAAAATGTCAGGGAAACTTATCATGGCAATCACATCCATTTTTTTAAAAAATTAATTCTTTAGCAGTTTGAAATGATATTTATTGATTTTCTCCAAGCAGAAAGTTACAAGGAGATAAATAAATGCCAAGTATGTGCTGTGAATTGTGTTTGTGTACCTGGCACCAACTTTATGCTGCTTTCATAAAGTTGATATCAAGAGGCTATTTAAAAACAAAAAAAGGACTCATAGCTAAATAATTCTGGGAACCATTCGATTTGTTTTTTAAAAAAAAGGTCAGTAGAGAAGCCTTTCTCAAACTATTTACAGGCATTGTACTTTATGTACTACTGATTTCAAGAAGATTGAATAACCATGGAATCATTGCTCTATTTGAAGGAGTTATAGCATGAGAATACTCTACAGGAACACAATATGAGCAATGCTGCTTTCTTGGTTTGCAAGACACTATTCTCTTTTTCTGATTCTCTGCTTACTTCTCTGAACATTCTGTTTCCATAAACACACCTTCTTTGCTTGCTATTTCTTTAAATTATAACAAATTTTATGCTTGTCTTCTTATATATAATCTTCTCTGTACTCCTCTAAGCACCTGTTTTTTTTTTTTAACTCTTTATTTTGAAATAACCTTAGACATTACCCCAACTAGCATTGGGATAAACAAATTAATTACACTTGTAAAAATGTTACAAATATAGGAGATAATTCTTACATATCCTTCATGTATCTTCTCTACCATCGACATCTTGTACAATCACAGCACAGTTATCAAAGTCAAGAAATTAATGTTGCTCCAACAGTATTAACTAAAGAATTTATTTGGATTTTCCCAACTGTTTCACTAATGTTCTTTTTCTGTTCTGGAATCCAAGCCCCAGGGCCTACATTACATTTAGTAATCACGTCTTCTTCATCTCCTCTGATCTCTGATAGTTCCTCAGTCTTCCATGACCTAGATACTTTTGAAGAGTCCTGGTCAGTTAGTTTGCAGAACGTCCCTTAGTTTGGGGTTGTCTGATGTTATCTCCTGACCAGATTTATTTATGTGGTTTTGGCCAGAATAACATAGAATCCATATGCATTGTATCAGGAGGTATAAGATGTGGAGGTATCTTAGTACTGATGATTTTTACCTTGATCCCTTGGTTAAGGTGGTATCTGCCAGGTTTCTCCACTGGAAAGTTATTATCTTTCCTTAAGTAATTAATAAATATCCTGGGGGAGATCTTTTAGAATATGCAAATCTCTTATTTCTCCTTGAACTTTTGCTCTCCAATTTTAGCATTCAAGGATGGATCCTGCTTGCAAAAAATATAATTGAGTGTTCTAATTTTTTGGTTTGTTTCTGTTTTGCCTTTTCTTACTGATTATCTGACACCACAAGATACTTCATGCTTACCTTGAATTTTCTCTGCCCCAGTTATGAACTCCACCACTTCCCCAAGGTACCCTAGTTCCTTCTATTGGAAAATGATATTTAAAATATAAGATCTGATCTTTGTCTCAGTAGTTTTGTTCTCTCCAGAACATTATATAAATGAAATAATAGAGTTCATAGCTTTTTGAGTTCTGGCTTTTTTCACTTAATATATTTTGTCTGAGATTCATCCATTTTGCTTCATGCATCAGAAAATCATTTCTTTTTGTAGCTGAGTAGTGTTCCACTGCATGAAAGTAACAATTTGTTCATCCATTCACCTGTAGGTGAAGACTTCAGTTGTTTCATTTGGAATGACTATGAATAAAGCTGCTGTAAACAGTTGCATACAGGCCTTGTGTGTGCACAGTCTGTAGTTCTCTTAAATACTCAGGAATAGAGTTACGGGGTCCATGGTAAAGGAATGTCTAACTTTACAAGAAACTGACATTTCACATTTCCACCAGCACTGTATGAGACTTCCAATTGCCCCCATACTGGCCTCACTTAGTTTTGGAAGTGAAGGGAAGGGATTGATAACAAAAGGGCACAAGGGTGTATTTTGTAACTTAAAGTGCACACAAGATATTTGGGAAACTCAAATGGAATACAAATTGTAACAAATGAAACTAACTCTATTATAGATGAGTATCACAACCACACAACATGAGGGGCAGGAACAAACCAGTTACTTTAAAAACATTGCTTTGACTTGATACTATAAGCCCAAAGGCAAAAAGAATACAGCAAAATGTTAAACTCTAGTAATGGAATTGTATACATGGTTGGATATCATAAAACTGTACACAAAATGGGTGTATTTTACTATATACAAATTATACCTCAATAAACCTGAACTCATTCCCCCCAAAATAGAAGATCTGAGTAAGAGGTATATTCATTGTTGTGGGGTGTCATTGTTTCTCAGCCCTCTCCAGGGACAGAACTCAAAAATATGTGTATGCATAACGACTATACACACACATTTATATTTATTTTTGTACACATCTCTTTGCATATATATGTATATGTTTGTAATGCCCACATGCTTTTTAAAACATGAGTTCACACGGATACCACCAAGCTCCCTCCAACACCCCAGGGTTTATTCTAGCCTTCCCTCTTTATATGTAGATTCTTTCTCTTACAACGAAAAACTCAGTTCTCATTATCTACAATGCATTTACTAATGTATTCAACCCTAAATATATACATATAAAGTAGCTTCAGAATTGCTAACATACAACCTTATTAGAAATAGATTTACTAGAGTTTAACATTTTGCTGTATTCTTTTTGCCTTTGGGCTTATAGTATCAAGTCAAAGTAATGTTTTTAAAGTAACTGGTTTGTTCCTGCCCCGCATGTTGTATGGTTGTGATACTCATCTATAATAGAGTTAGTTTCATTTGTTACAATTTGTATTCCATTTGAGTTTCCCAAATATCTTGTGTGCACTTTAAGTTACATAGATTAAAACTCACCCTTGTGTTGTACAATTTCGTAGATTTTGGCAAATGGAAAAAATCATGTATTAACTACCATGATTTTAATACAGAATGATTTCATCACCCCAGAAATTCCTTTGTGGTATTCAGCCCCTCCCACCTAATTCTACCTCTGGCAGCTACTAATTTGATCTGTACCTCTGTAAGTATGCCTGTTACAGAATATCTTATAAACGGCATTATTCGATATTATTCCCTTGAGTTTTGGCTTCTTTGACGTAGCAAAATGCATTTAAGATTTATTCACATTGTTGCATAGATCAATACTTCCTTTCATCAGTGAGTAGTACTCAATTGTACAGATATACCACACTTATTTATCAATTTACCAGTTGAAAGTTACCTAAGTAGTTTCCAGCTTTTGATGCCTACAAATGAACCTGCTATAAATGTTTCTGCACAGGTTTTTATGTGAGCACACCTTTTCATTTCTCTTGAGTAAATACCCAGGGACGAGATGCCTGGACCATGTGGGAGATATATGTTTAACATTATCAGAAAATTCTCACTTTCCCATGGGAGATGAAACATTTTGCATTACCACAAGTAAAGAAATCCAGTTGCTCTGTGACCTTGCTTAACTTTGTGTGGTCAGCTTGTTGTTTTGTTGTTGCTCTTTAGCTATTCTAATAATACTCATAGAGTGGTATTTCATTGTGGTTTGAATTTTTGCATTTCCATAATGACTAATGATATTGAGAATCTTTTCATGTGTTTGTTTTGCATCCACACATCTGTGGTTAAGTTTCTGTTTAGATCTGTTTCCTCATTGTTGACTGGTTTGGTCATTTTCTTACTGTTAAGATTTAAGAGCTCATTACATGACTAGATACAAGTCCTTTGTCAGAAATGTAATTTGCAAATACTCTTTACCAGCCTGTGGCTGTCTTTGTATTCTTTCAACTGTGTCTTTCAAAGACCAGCAGTTTTACAATTATAACAAAGTCCAGTTTACTGATTCTTTCCTTGTATGAATATTGCTTTTGATGTTGTATCTAAGTCTCAGTGTCACACAATATTTTCCCAATGTTTTAAAGAAATTTTCATAGATTAAATTTACACTTGAGTCTATAATTTTTAATTAATATTTCTATGGGCGAGCATTTATTTTTCATATGCATGTCCAGTCTTCCCAGCACCATTTGTTGGAAAGACTGCCTTTCCTCTGTAAAATTACTTTGCATCTTTGCAACAAGTCAGTTGGTTATATTTATGTGAGTCTATTTCTGGACTCTAATCTGTTTAATTGAACTGTATATCTATCTGTATTAGTCTGTTCTCATGCTGCTAACAAAGACATACCCAGGACTGGCTAATTTATAAAGAATAGAGGTTTAATTGACTCCCAGTTCAGCACAGCTGGGGAGGCCTTAGGAAACTTACAATCATGGTGGAAGGGAAAGCAAACACGTCCTTCTTCACGTGGCGGCAGCAAGGAAAGTGTCAAGCAAAGGAGGAAAAGCCCCATATAAAACCATCACGCCTCGGGAGGACTCATTCACTATCAGGGGAACAGCATGGAAGTGACCGCCCCCATGATTCAATTACCTCCCACTAGGTCCCTCCCACGACACTTGGGGATTACGGGAACTACAATTCAAGATAAGATTTGGGTGTGGACACAGCCAAATCATATCACTATCCTTTGGCAATACCACACTATGTTGATTGCTGTGGTTTTAAAATACATCTTGAAATCAAGTATGAGTATCCCCATTATGTTATTTTCTTTCCAATTTTGTGGGTGGCTATTTTAGTTCCTTGGCCTTTGCACATTTTGTAATGAACTTGTCAATATCTGTAAAAATCACTTTGAGATTTTGATTCAGATTGCATTAAACAAACATATAATGTTGGGGATAATTGACACCTTACCAATGTTAGATCTCCCAAACAAAGAAAACAGTATATTCCCCCAATGATTTAGCTTTTTAAAAATTTCTTTAATCAGTTTTATACATTTCAACATACAGATCCTATAAATATTTTTTAGATTTAGTCCAAAGTGTTTCATTTTTATGCTATTTTGAATGGTAATTTTTAAACTTTGAATTACCATATGCACTGCTAGAACATAGAAAAACAATTAATTTTTGTGTTTTGACCTTGAATCTTGTGACCTTGCTAAACTCACTAATTAGTTCTAGAACATGTTTTGTGGATTTCTCGGGTTTTGCCATGTAGAAAGTCATTTTGTCTGCAAATAGAGGTAGTTTTATTTCTTACATTCAAATTTTGAGGCCTTTATTTCTTTTCCTGACTTTTCTACCAGCCTGTGGTAATAAGTAAATAAAATACTATTTATAAATAATTAAATAAAATACTATTAATAAATAATTTTCTTAACTAGGACTTCTAGTATGATGCTAAACAGGAATGGATCTTTTGGATTAACCACTCAGTTTTCATCATTAAGAATTATGTTAGCTATAACTTGTTTGTAGAAACCCTTCATCAAGTTAAATAAGTTCCACTCTATTCCTACCATACTGAGAATTGTCTATCATGAGTGGATATTATAATTTATTTTCAAATTCAATTTTTGTGTCTATTGCAATAATCACAGTTTTGTTGTTTGCTCTACTAATGTGAATCACACTGATTGATTTCCAAATACTGAACAAGCCTTGCATGCTTGGAACAAACTTGACTTGGTTGTGATGTGTTACTCTTTTTATATATTGCTGGATTGTATTTGCTAGTATTTTATTGAGAATATGTGGGTGTGTTTGTTCATGAGGGATATTGGTTTTTAGTTCTCTTTTAATCTTTTGCCTGTTTCTGGTATTAGATTAGTGATGGCCTCATTAATTGAGCTGAGAAGTGTTCTGTCTTCTCTGCCTTTTAGAATATGTTGAATAACATTTTATTACTTTTTTTTTTCTGAGACAGGGTCTTGCTCTGTTACCCAGAGCATTGCTGGAGTGCAGTGGTGCAATCATAGCTCACGGCAGCCTTGAACTCCTGGGCTCAAGAGATCCTAAGTAGCTAGGATTGCAGGTGCATATCACCATGTCCAGTTTACTTAAAAATTTTTCATAGAAACGACCTCTCGCTCTGTTGGCCCAGGATGGTTTTGAACTCCTGGCTTCAAGTGATCCTCCCATCTCAGCCTCCCAAAGAGTCAGGATTATAGGCATGAGCCATCATACCCGGCCCCTATTTATGCCTTAAATACCGACAGAATTCCAAGTAAAACCCTCTGTTCCTGAAGTTTCCTTTTTGGAAGAATATTAACTATTACTTCAATTTATTTAATTGATAACCTTACGTCACATTTGGCAAAAGCTTCCAAATTACCCACATGGGGATGGTCCTTATGATTCACGGTTAACCTTTTGTCCTTGGATAAGGAATCCTCAAATTTTATTGTCAGTTCCTCACACTATTGACATACTGATTAACATGTAAACAACTGACACTGACAAAGACACTGCTGATTTGTTTTAGAATCATGAAGTTTTGCTGATTGTCTTGCACACAGACATTTTAGCCTGTATGTTGCAATCTCTAGCCAATGATCGTAACCTCAGTATTGTACCTTCCAGTGAAAAGGACAGCCCTGATAAAAGGAGTCACCTTTCCTTCTCCCAAACTTTCTTATAAAAGCCTTCTGACTTGTAACAGACTTTGGAACATACCCACTCTGCTGATGTGTCTTCCCCAGTCAATCCTCAAATTTGGCTTCCAGTAAGCCTTTATTAAATTGTTTCTGCCTAAACGGCCTTAATTTCAGTCAACATAATTGGTACAAACATATTCTGCTTGCCTATTTCTTGAGTTATATTTGGCAGTTATGCCTTTTATAAGCTTATGGGCTTATATTGTTAATTGTTCATTTAATTTCTCTTTTATATTTTAAATTTATGTCTTTTATTTTCTCTTGGTCAGTTCAGTTACAGGTTTATCAATTTTATTGATCTTTAAAAATTACCAGCTTTTGGTTTAATTGATTTTCTCTATTGATTTTTTTTTTTTTTTTTTTTTTTTTTTTTGTCTTTGTTGCTATCTTTATTATTTCTTTCCTTCTGCTTGCCTTGGGTAAAACTTGCTTTTCCTCTTGTTTCTTAAGAGGGAAGCTTAGATCATTGATTTAAGATCTTTCTTCTTTTCCAACATAAGAATTTAGTTGTATAAATTTTCTTCTAAGCATGGCTTTGTTCATTACACAAATTCTGATATAGTTTATTTACACTTTGATGTAGTTCAAATTATTTTTAAATTCCTTGTAACTTTCTTTTCGACACACAGGTTATTTAGAAACATGTTTAATTTCCAACTATTTAGGAATTTTCTAGATACCTATTGGATATTAATTTCTAATTTAAATCCCTAGCAATTTGAGATCATATTTCATGTGCTTTCTGTTCTTTCAAATTTGGTGGGGTTTATTTTACGGCCCAGCATATAGTCTATCTTGGTGAATAATCCAGATGTTCTTACATACTAATTTACAAATGTCATTAGGTAAATTGAGTTAACAGTAGTCTTTCCAAATTCTTACCAATATTATGCCTGCTTTAAAAACATATATATTTATAAAATACACACACACACACACACACACACACACACACACACACAAAAGAAAAGAGTTTCAGTCTGTAACCACAATTGAGGATTTGTCTTTTTAAAAAAAATTTTTGGCTTCCTGTGGGTTTTTTAAATTTCTGGTTTTGTGTGTTCTCTTGTTAGGTGCATGCATACATAGTATTGTTACACCTCCCTGGAAAATTCCTCCTTTATCATTATGCAATACTCCTATTTGCTTCTGATAATTTTTCTTGTTTCTTTTATATTAATATCATATAAAAGAAAAGACTTTTATATATTATATAATAATATATAAAAGAAAAAACTTTTATATGATATTATATAAAAGAAACAAGAAAAATTATCAGAGGCAAAAGTCTTTCATATCAGAGGCAAAAGTCTTTTATATGATATTAATATAACTGCTCCACTTCTTTGTGTTAATGATTTTATTGTTTTTCCTTTAACCTATCTAAATCTTTATATTTAAGTTGGATTTCTCGAAAAGAGCTTATAGTTTTTTTCTTTTTTAATCCAATCTGACCATCTTTGTCTTTTAATTTGTATGTATAAACTATTTACACTTAATATTACTGTTGACCTCTTTGGATTAAAATCTACCATCCTCCTAGCTCTTTTCTAGTTGTTCCATTTGTCTTTGTTTCTTTTTTCTTCTTTTTCTGATTTGTGCTGTTTTCATTGTTTCATTTTATCTCTTTTATCAACTTATTACTTATGCCCATGTTTACACATTTTATTAATGGTTGCCCTAAGGTTTACAATATGCATTATTAATTAATCAACACCTAACTTTAAATAACATCATACTCCCGGTGGGGCGTGGTGCCTCGCACCTGTAATCCTAGCACTTTGGAAGGCCAAGGCAGGCAGATCACCTGAGGCCAGGAGTTCAAGACCAGCCCGGCCAACATGGTGAAACACCATCTGTACTAAAAATACAAAAATTAGCCGAGCATGATGGTGCGTGCCTGAATCCCAGCTACTCAGGAGGCTGAGGCAGGAGAATTGTTTCAGCCCAGGAAGTGGAGGTTGCAGTGAGCCAAAATAGTGCCACTGGACTCCAGCCTAGGCAACAGAGCAAGACTCTGCCTCAAAAAAAAAAAAATTATACTTCCTGTGAAGTGTAAGGATAACAATGTATGCTGTGAAGGAGGAACTGGGAACGTACTGTTATAAGATCCCTACACCATAGATACCTTTTAACCACGCTATAAATACACTATAGATCTAGAATTTTTGCTTTAAAAAAATCAGTTATCTTTTGGAGCAATTAGGTATAAAAAACTAATTTTATTTTCCTTTGTTTATTTCTTTTAAAATATTCTTTATTTCATTGTGTAGATATAAGTTTCTTTCTGGTACCATATTTCTTCTGCCTCAAGGAATTCTTTTAATATGTTTTTTCTCTTAAAATTTCTTGCTACGTAGGTCTATTGGCAATACATTTTCTCACTTTTTGTCTAATGAAATCTTTATTTCTCCTTAATTTTTGAAAGATATTTTCCCTCGTATAAAATTCTGTGTTGACCCTTTTCTTTCCAGCCTTTCAGAAAGATCACTTCAGGGGTCCAGATGTGGTGGCTCACGCCTGTAACCCCAGCACTTTGGGAGCCCAAGGCAGGAGGATCACTTGAGCTCAGGAGTTCGAGACCAGCCTGGCCAACATGGTGAAACCTTGTCTCTACTAAAAATACAAAAATTAGACAGGCATGGTGGCACATGCCTATAATACCAGCTACTTGGGAGGCTGAGGCAGGAGAATCACTTGAACTCGTGAGGCAGAGGTTGCAGTGAGGTGAGATTGTGTCATTGCACTCCAGCCTGGGAGGCAGAGTGAGACTCCGTTTCAAAAAAAAAAAAAAAATTCATTTTACTTCATTGTCTTCTGTCTTGCATGATTTCTGACAAAAAGTCTGCTATAATTCCTATCTTTGTTCTCCTCTTGTGTCTTTCTTTTCCCTGTGGGTGCCTTTGGGACCTTCTCATATTTTGTTCTTCAGCATTCGAACATGGTATGTGTGTGTTTGTGTCTATGTACACAAATGCACTTATATTGGCATTTATTTATAGAGTATTCTTGAACTTCTCAGATCCCCAGTGTGGTGTTTCTAATTAATTTTGGACCAATTAATTCTAATTAATTCTCAGCCAATATTTCTTCTCTTCATATCTCTGTCATACTTTTGGGGTTTCAATAATGCCTATGTTAAACAATTTTATGTTGTACCATAACTCACGGATGCTCTGTTCCTTTTATTTTTGCTTTAGTTTTATCTGGTTCATTTTGTAAAAATTTTATTAATCCATCTTCATATTTATTAATGGTTTTTAATCTACTGATGAGCATGTCAAAAGTGTATTTCATCCACATTTATATTCATTTTTATTTTTAGCATTTCCATTGATTCCTGTCTTGAGTTGCTGCAATAGCCCATCTGGTCTTACACGCTGTTCACCTTTTCCATTCATGCCTTTAACATAGTTGTAGTTATTTTAAATTATCTGTTAGACAGGTCTGTGTCTAAGTGGTTCTTCTCACTGCTTTGTTTCTTGTCTTTCCATATTCCTCATCCTTATTTGTTGATAGCTGAACATCTCCTGTAGAATAGTGGAGAGTGAGGTAAACAGTTTTGTGCTTGGAAATGGGCTTTTTTCCTTCTCCTTGACCTTTCTTGTGGAAGTTTGTTTTAATCTAGTTAGGTCTTGGGCTAGGTTTGTGATTCATTGTTGTTGATTTACGTTGAGCGTACCACAGGCCTCAGATTTATTAATACCTTGGGTTTAGGATATTCTTCTTTGTTCTTTGTTCTTCTTTGTCCTCGGCTTCAGCCAGGGACTATGCTCTTTGGTCTTGGGAGTGTGGCTTTGATGAGTGCCCCTTCTCCTCTAACTGCTGTGGTTCTGAGCCTAGAATGTATTACTGTTGATTCTCTGGGATAGATGAGTTTTCCCATTTTCATACACCAGTTGCAATGGGTATTCATCTGGGCCTGAGGGTGACAGCTTTTGTTGTCTTTCCCACGGCAGATTAAGACTTTCTATTCCTTCATGGACATGGGGCAGTAGAGTCCAGGCTGAGTCCAGCATCTCCACTGCAGAGGCTGGTTCTCCCCTCCCTCAGGCAGCAACTTTGAGAAAGTTTTCTCTGCACTCTTCCCAGCCTTCCCTGTGAACGCCTGGATTCACAAAGAAAAAGTCTTCAAGAGAATACGAACCCTACCTTCCCCACATAGAAGCAGCCCCGAGGGACTCCATTGTCCCTCATCAACCCACACTTGACCTCTACCAATTCACCTGTTATTCCAGCTGAGTCCTTCCTATTGATGTCTGACTTGATCTGAATCAAGTAAGCAAGTGTGTTCACACCCTATTTCAGCCTGTAGTCTTTTATCTCTCCTTAGATTTGGATTACTTGGTTGTCCTGCAATCTCTTCTCTCTAGTAGATACAAAAAAAGTGAAGAGCTCACACTTCTGGCTTTTTTTTTTTTTCCTGTTTTAAAGTTGGGTGTAGCACTCCAGCTCTTCCTGAGCAGAAACTGGAAAGTAACCTCACAGTTTAAGTTAATGCTTGTCAGTCGATGATTCCCAAGTCTAAATCTCCTAGAATTACCCCTTTCCGGAGCTAGAGACATTCATAGCCAGCTCCCTACTGACTATCTCTACTTGGTCCTATCACAGGGATGATTATATTTTCCTCAAAACTATTCCTTTCTCATTCTTCCCTATGTTAGTAAATCACACCATTATGTGTCCCAATTATGCTAGAATATTGAGTAACTTCCACAGGAAACACTACTGTTTAACATAGCACTGGAGTTCCTGACCAAGACTGTGTGAGGTGACGGATATATTAATTAGCTTGATTGCTATTATTTCACAATGTATACATATATCAAAATATCACCTTGTATACCCTAAATATACACAATATAAAGAACATAAGAAAAACAGGAACAACGAGGTACGGGAAGTAAGATATAACTGTTATCATTTGTGGATACCATGATCATGTGTACAAAATCAGCAAAAACTCATAATTAGAGCTAATGAGAAAGCTTTGAGATCAATGGGTACAAGACCAACCTATGAAAATCAATGATCTTTCAGCAAGTAAATCAGAGCCATAATTTCTAGGAAGACAATTCTACTGTATGGTACCATTCCGATAATGAAGAAGAACCTTATTTACTCAAAGGCCAATTTAAGTAGTGACCAAATTGCTAAATGGACATTTTGATTAATTTACTTCCTTTTCACTATTTAGTATCCAGTTTGGTGTTAGAATTAACCTATTAGATTCATAGAATTTGGGTGTTAATCCCAGATCTGAATTTGTTGTTGTTAAAATAGTCTTTATTAAAATTAAGAGCTTTTATCCATCAAAAGTGACCATTAAGAGACTGAAAAAGTAGTCATAGGTGATAAATATACTGCAATGCATATATCTGACAAAGAACTCTTTTCAAAATATATTCGAAAATCATTTTTTTCAAAAGACAGATAACTGAGCTAAAAATAAAATGAGCAAAAGATTTGAAGACAGTATACATGGCCAATAAGCATAACTGTTTAATAATCACTGGTCATCAAGAAAACATAGATCAAAACCATACTGAGGTAACTCCATAACCTCACTTGAAGCCCCACATCCAGAACGGTGATAACATCAAGTGTTGAAGCCCTTGTATAAACCAGCACAACTGCCTTGAAAAACTCTTTGGTAGTATAATACTAAAGCTGATCTTATGCCTGCATATGAACTAACAGACATACTAAGGAACCTCGTGATCTTAGGCAAGTTACTTAATATCTCTGAGTTCTCCTTACAAATGCACTTCCTGAGATTACTGAGGGGGTTAAGTGAGATAAAATATTATGTTTCTGGCATATGGTACCTTCTCCTTTAATCCATGGATAAACCTTTTCCTTTTTCTTCCCTAATTACCATCAAGAACTTCTTTTTCTTTTCCCAGGTTGCTGTACTTAACAATAGAAAATTAAAAATTCCCTTTCCACAGTAAATGTACATTATTTATTTTAAACTCTATCTTCATATTGTCTAGATGTTAGTTTATTGATCATGAACTAACCTTCTAGCTTATTCCCTCCGGGGATGAGAATTCTACACCTAGATTCAAATACTTTTTTGTCTGCAACCCTAGTTCCATTATCAATTTTCTAACATTGAGCCTTCTATTTCAGATACTGAAATACTTTTCAAGATCTTAAAAGACCTTATGCTTGTCTCAATTTTGACTCACCCCACATTCTTCACCACCGGGGTGCTGCCCCACCTGCCACAGGGACACATCTGTTCCAGGTGTTTATTTTACAAAACACAACACAATAGTTACATACAGAGCCCTCAACACAATAGTGCTGCAGAGAAACTCCAATGTGGAATGATGCCCATTTAAAAAATGTGTGGCATTTGAGCTGTTCTTGTCCAGAATAAGACATCAGTGTTTCCCACAATATGTAATATACATTTAGAAGTTTCTCACTTTTTTAGGCTGGGCACAGTGGCTCATGGCTATAATCCCAGCACTTTGGGAGGCTGCAGAGGGTGGATCACCTGATGTCAGGAGTTCAAGACCAGCCTGGCTAACATGGTGAAACCTCGTCTCTGGTAAAAATACAAAAAAAGAAAAAAATTAACCAGGTGTTATGGTGGGCACCTGTAATCTCAGCTACTCAGGAGGCTGAGGCAGGAGAATCACTTGAACCTGGGAGGCAGAGGTTGCAGTGAGCCGAGATTGTACCACTGTACTCCAGTCTGAGCGACAAGAGCAAGAGTCCAAATCAAAAAAAAAAAAAAAAAGTTTCTCACTTTTTTGAAAGTTGGCTGACACATAAGTTTTAGACTTGAATGTTCTGTCCTTATCATCAAAATTGCATTTATTGCAGCAATTTCCACAATTTATCCCTTAAAATAAGAGCTATAATGTAACTGGTAGAATGAAAATGGACATTTTTCTGCTCTTCTTGGTAAGTGGAAGCGTTTGCCTCACAGCATCACTTGGATAATCAAGGAGGAATTTCTGGGCTTCATACACCATTTACTTTTCACCCCCGACCTCCTTCTTTTCTAGCTAGTAAATGTCATAGTGACATTTCCTTGTTTGTAATAACACATCATTTAAAGACTAACTAGGTCATTCTGCCTTTTCCATCCATCTTTTCCTTGACTTTCCTCAACTTATGGCTCCACAACCCACAAGCCCATAGAATGGTAACTCACAGGTCAGTCACTGATTTTTTCAAATTATTATGTGGATTGTGATAGGGATGGTATACCTTAAAGAGAACAAGACATTTCATTGATATAGAATCACTAAAACGTGTGAGCCAGGAAATAGATTTGGGATTTTGCTTGTTTTTTTAAAAAAACTTATTGTTTTTATAATGATACAGAGTGTAGCTCTTTTTGACTGTTACTATTTGATTCTGGAGAGGTTGCCTCTATTACCCTAAAGTCAGGGATGAGAAACTCAGCATGTATGAATATTATTGAATTTATTATTTTGAATTTTAGTAAGTAAAGGTCATTCAGCAATATAAATTTGCTAGATTAAAAACGACTCATGGATTCTTTATTAGAGTCACTCTTGTATCTTCACTGTCAAAGTTCTGCAGCATCATCATTAATAAATATTTATTGAGCATGTTTAATGGCAAGGTTCTATTGTTTGTTCCAGAAAGGAAAATACAGGTACAAATAAAAACTTAATTCCCAACTTTTTAATGATATAGCTGAGTAGATAAGATAAACATAAAACATATCTAGAAATAGAACGTTGGTATTGGCTAGACCTCTGGAGACTACTCAATACAACAACTTAATGCAAGTGGCTAAAGTTTGGAGATGATAAACTTGTTAATGGCCACATAGCAGAAGTCGATAGCATAGCTGACAATGGGAACCTCATTCTCTTTGTTCCTATTTCAAGTCTCCTTTCCAAATGAATGGCACCAAAATGTCTAACCCCAGTTCAAAGAAATGAGAAGCTGTTATGTGCAAACTACCACTAAGACCGTTTTCACAAAATGAAAGGCTTCTACCGATTTGTCAATCATAAATGACAAAATGTATTATTTAGTACATTACATATGACTCAGCAAAAGCAGTGGAGCCTTACCACTCAAAATGTGGTCATAGGACCAGCGGCATCAGCATCATTTGGGAGCTTTGTAAGAAATGCAGAATCTTGGGCTCCACCCTAGACCTAATCAATCAGAAGCCACATTTTAACAAGAACACCCAGATGGTGCGTGTGGACAATGATGCTTGAGAAGAAGCATTGCAACAGGGGGAGGATTTTCGTGTGAAAAGGATAAATCATTCAAGGGTTCCCTCTTTCCATAAGCATGAGCACACAAGCAATTGCAGTACAGTGTGTCAAGAAAATGAGATTTTTCCACTTTGGTGAGGCGACATATGTTCTTTAGGTAAAACATAGTCTCAAGTAAGATGCTGTGTCCTCCACTGCTCTGCTGAAACCTCAACTCTGCCGTGAATCCTTTTAAAATCTCATAAACCAAAATACATCCTCCTGATACACCCCCTGAATGTAGATAGCACTGACAATTTACATACATCATCAACTACCTAGGTGTTTGTTTTTTGTTTTTTTTTTTAGATGAAGTTTTGCTGTTCTTGCCCAGGCTGGAGTGCAGTGGCACGATCTTGGCTCACTGCAACCTCCACCTCCCTGGTTCAAGGGATTCTCCTGCCTCAGCCTTCTGAGTAGTGGGGATTACAGGTGCCTGGCACCATGCCCGGCTAATTTTTGTATTTTTAATAGAGATGGGGTTTCACCATGTTGGCCAGGCTGGTCCCGAACTCCTGACCTCAGGTGATCCACCTGCCTTGGCCTCCCAAAGTGCTGGGATTACAGGCATAAGCCACCACACCCGGCCTGGGCACCAAAAGTTAAAAGCTGTAAAAACGGTTGCCAAGTGTCCCTGCAGCACAAGGTGACCTGTTACATTATTTAAAAAATAATAAAGGATATGAAATTGGTTAGCGCACATTTACAATGATCCACAGGAAACTTCCAAATAGAGAGTGAGTGGAATTCTCTGGCACCCTCATCTTTTGGGTGGAGGAAGAAGGGACTAAGGGCTGTGCAACTGGATCAGGAAAAGGAAAGTACAGGTTTCCTCTCAGAACAAGCCAAAGGAGAAAGTGTCACAGAGCCATTCGGAGAACCTGAAATGAGTGCTTTGGAGAATAGGGAGGCTTTCAAGCATAAGCAATGCTACCTAGACCCCACCTGGAAAAATCTCAGGCAGCCCAGTGTGAAGAGAGGGGACTGTATTGGAAGCAAGCTGTGTCGGTTCTGGTGATGGTGGGAAAATGTGGGTGTTTCTCATAAGCCAGAAGTGAACTTCATGGGGGAATTCAAAGAGCCATTTTGTAAGGAACTCCACCCAATGGAGCCAAAGGACCAGAAGAGGGTAAAGACAGGAAGTGTGAGGATGGGTGAAGGCATCACAGTCAGAGAAAAGGCTAAAAGCCGTCTTCCAACATTCTATGTGAGGATCTCCAAAGAAGCTCTCCAAAAGCTCCCCGTGAGAAAAAGTGCGGCTTTGTGTATTTGTCACATCTAGAGAGACTCATCGCCGGATGAGAACCGTAACCACCATGTGATGCTGTATCCTTTCTCTCATCCCTCCTCCCCCTGAACCCAACCTTGGAGAAGAGAGAAGTTAAGACTGGCGAGTGCAGAGGAGGAGCAAGGAACACGCCAGGAAGGGGACCAGGAGAAGGGCCTCCTGTCTTCCCTTCCCCAGTGCAGGTTTCCAGACCCACAGCCGCTCAAGCTCAGAGAGAGGAAAAGTTTCTCTCTGAATGAATCCTGAAGCTAATAATGTTATATTAGACCAGGCTGGGCATTTTAATTTTGTAAATGATACTATTTGTGATGCGAAAGAGCCAGAAAAAAAGCTACGTTATCTTCAAAAATCAGTGTGGTTCTGTTTAGAACTAGACAGAGTTTTGTTCTAAAGGGAAAGCTGGAGAAAAGAATAAGGCTGTTTTACGATTGTCCCTGGAGTCTAACTTACCCATATAACACGGGTGAATTCATGAAAGGGTGGAGATCATGTCTAATGCTTATTGAAGCTGCTAAGGTACTTTGCACATTACACATCATTTTCGTTAGAGCTTATTTGATTGCAAGAAAATAGATGCCTATACAAAGTAGCTCAAATAAAAACAACAAACAAATGTATTATGGATGTAACCTCGATTTTCTGAGCCCCCCTTGGGCAGCCTGAGCTCTTTTCTCTCCCATCTTGAACCTCTGCTCAATGTTATATAAACTACGCAACCCCAATTGCCACAAAACGCCCAAATCCAGCTCTATAACACATTAGTAAACCCAGAAGATTTCTACTGACACTTTTCTAAAAAGCAAGATACAATACAGTAACACTTCCATTCTGCTCCCCAAAGTGTATCTCCTGGCTGCCGGCAACGTCGTCTTTTTTTCCTTGTTCCCTTTTATCTCTTGCCACAAAGCCTCATAGATACCCTCTATTTTTCTGACAAATTCAGTTCTGGCGAGCTCTAACCAATACTAACCTGGAAACTAGCCATCACTCCCACTTCTACTTAGAAAACAATTCAGAAGAATGCAGAAGACCTTTTTTTTTCCTTACTTGTACCTTCTGGGATGCAAAGTAAGAATGCAAAGAGGCTTACAGAAAAGTTTGTTCAACAAAATGGGGAGTAAGAGTAAAAATGGGAAATCCCACTAGGAATTAATGGTTTTTCTTCATTTCTGTCACTTTTACATAATGGTACATTTCAGAACACTGAGAGTTGAAAAGGAAATAAATGGAAGTAAAGACAAATTTCACACGACTGCATCAAGAAAGTGAGAAAGTGAGGGCGGGATCTTCACTTTTCAGGGCCTCATGATTTCTATGATCTCTGCTGCTCTCTGCCTTCCCTTCTCCCAGTGGTCATCCTTGGGCTGCTCGTGACCATGCACGGCTGTCAGTCTGGTATCTTATACAGCGTCCTTCAAATTCTCATTGTAATCTCTATGTCTTTGTTCAAGTTTCCAAAAGAGAGGATTTGATTGGCATGGCTCAACTAGTGGCTTTATTCCCCTGGGAGTGCTTGTTCAACCTTGGTCTGTATCTAGGAGGAGACAGAGTCCTGTGTTTCAAATAGGAGAGAAGAGACTGTGGGTGGGGTTTTTCTATTTTATTATTATTTTTTTGAGATGGAGTTTCGCTCTTGTTGCCCAAGCTGGCATGCAATGGCACGATCTTGGCTCACCGCAACCTCCACCTCCTGGGTTCAAGCGATTCCCTTGCCTCAGCCTCCTGAGTAGCTAGGATTACAGGCATGCAGCAGCACGCCCAGATAATTTTTTTTTTTTTTGTATTTTTAGTAGGGACAGAGTTTCTCCATGTTGGTCAGGCTGGTCTCGAACTCCTGACCTCAGGTGATCCGCACGCCTTGGCTTCCCAAAGTGCTGGAATTATAGGCGTGAGCCACTGCGCCAGGCGGGTAGAGTCTTAATCCCTTAGAAGATAAGTGGCCTGGGAAGCAATGAATAACACCTGTATTACACAGATGTCCAATTGGCAGTTGATGAATAGATTAAGCAAGGAATGTTGCACCACTACAAAAGCCTACATAGGATGGAAGAAGATATTAAAAGTTGCTTTATTGTTCTTATTTTTTCATATCATGCTGCTCTTCATGATTTCTCAGGCTTTTGACCATTGTAAAGCGGAAGTAAAGCTTCAGAGTTCCTGTACTGGAGGGAGTTAGAATCTATTCTCCGTGGTTACAAATACAAATTAACAGAAGTAAACATAGAAATGTTATGTAATAACTGTCTATTAAAACCCTATAGGGCCCTTGGATTGCAAAGGATTACAGTTATCATGTGGGGAAGCGGAAAATGTTTTTTACACTGACTTTAGTCTGCATATTTCTATGACTGCAGGACATGTAACTAGAAGAGTAAGCAATAAGTCCCATTATCTTTCGCAAGCCTTTCCTACCTAAACCACACTGACCACTCTTTCCCTTGACCAACCAAAATGCTACAATTTGGATTTATTCCTTTTCAATGTCCCTGGGTATTTTATTCTGTTGTTTTCTGCCTTGTTTGTGCACACACTGACTCACTAATTAAAAATAGTTTCTTAGTTATTTTTTAAAGGAATAATAGCAAGGAGTCCAATGCTTATGAAGTATAGACATAATATTTAGCATTGGCTAAATTAATAGATACACGTGTTGAAGGGAGCATGGATTGATGCTTGCTGAATAAAAGATTGAATAGTATTCAATATTTATACATTTTTAGTTTGAAAACATTTCTTGATTAGCTTTTGACCATAAGTGATACACATGTGACTGTATAGCACAATTTCCTCAGTCAAAAAAAAGGGGAGATAAATACTTACCTATTTACCTCAGTGGCTGTTGCAAGATGAAATGAGGTGACATTCATGAAAAAGTTTGGAAAAATGGAAGGATGGAGAAAGAAATGTCAAATTGTTGACACGCTTTTCATTTCATAGTGTCTTCCAGTCTTCAGATCTCAAATAATTCATGTTGGATATGCAGAGTATGCATTTATCTTAGTTATATTTAACATATTCAATATATTCAGCATAAAATTTAGCCTAATTTAAAATTTCTCATACTTTTTAGGCCCATTTTATTTAAGTCATGATTTCTAAAATCAAAAGGTATGTACTAACAAATTTTCCCAGAGACTTTTCGCTTCTAGTCAAAATAGAGAAACAGGAAATGGATGAATCCTCCTGCCTGAAACAAATACATCTTGTACAAATATAGGAAACAACATATTTTGAGACACTGGATATCAAAGACAGTGAAGGAGGACACTGATTTCTGATAGATGGGGAGTAAATGAGGAGAGTCCCATTTATCCTGAGCTTACTGCCTTAGAGAGTTTTCAGACTAAAGTGGGTGATGGACAACCTAGGTGGGGCCCAGGAGACTCTGAGATAAACAAATGGAACTGAGAGTCTGGGGTGAACAAGGCAGCTACAGTTTGCAGCTAAAGGGTCCGAGAGAGGAGCAAGCAACACGGAAAGAGAGCTTTGGAGATCTACTGAGGGCCCCCTGAAAACTAGCTGAATACAGAACAGGGCACACATGAGAAAAACTCTCCAAGGTTGGGGAAAGAATAACCTGGAAGGACTGGAGGCAATGGCGCCCTGACACTCACACAGGACAGGAAATAGTACCTGTTCAGATAAGCCACTCTAAAACAATCTCATGATTCATGGACACTTCATAGAATACACAAAAGGGCCCTATTTTTGTAGTGGGGATAATTAGCCCTAAAACTGAGCATAGGGATAATTATAATTGTAGTTAATTATAATTAATATTACATTTCCACCTAGTAAATCTTTAAAGCTAGACCTGAAGGAATCAGATTATTTCCAGGGGCCTTAACTGAGTGCCAGAAAAATAGCTCTGAAGTAGGTTTAGGAATATTCAAATATCCAGCATTTACAAGATAAAATTCACGATATCTGGCATCCAATCGAAAATTACCAGGCTTGCAGAGAAGCAAAACAATACAAATCTCATTCGAGGATGGCATTTGATCAATTGAAATTGACCCAGAGCTGATGCAACTTTTAACATTAGTGGACATGGACATTAAAACAAATATTACAGCTGAATTCCATATGTGCAAAATGTTCAATGAAGACATGGACAATATTAACACGCCCAAATTGAAATCCTAGAGAGGAAATGGATACTGTGAACAACAAAAAATACACTGGATGGGATTCACAACAAACTAGTTATTGCAGAAGAAAATATTAATGAACTTGAAGACATAAGAATAAAAATAATCCAAAATAAAACCCAGGGAAAAGATAAATTTAAAAATGAACAAAGCATCACTGAGATATGTTAAAACTTCCAGCAGCCTAATATACATGCACTTGAAACTCCTGATGGAGAACACACACACACACACAGACACACACACACAGACACACACAGAGAGAGAGAGAGACAGAGACAGAAACAGAGAAAGAGACAGAAACAGAGAGAGAGAGAGACAGAAACAGAGAGAGAGAGAGAGAGAACTGGAAGCAGGGAAATATTTGCAGAAATAGTGCCCCCAGATTTCCAAATCTGATGCAAAGGATAAACTCATAGATACTTAAAAAGTACTTGCCTAACTCAAAGTTATTTTATGTTTTCTTCTAGAATTTTTCTAGTTTTAGATTGAACATTTTTATTTATGATCCATTTCGAGTTAATATTTTCATATGGTGTCAGGATATATCAAAGTTCTTTTTTTCACATATGGTTATCCACATTGCAGGCATCTTCAAAAGTCATTGTTGGCTGGGCATGGTGGCTCACAGCTGTAACCCCAGCACTTCAGAGGCCGAGGCAGGCAGATCACCTGAAGATAGGAGTTCGAGACGAGCCTTCCCAACATGGTGAAACCTCACTTCTACTAAAAATACACACACACAGACACACACATATACACAATTAGCTGGGTGTGGTGGTGCGTGTCTGTAGTCCCAGCTACTAGAGTGGTTGAGCAGGTTCAGGATCGCTTGAGCCCAGGAGGTGGAGGTTGCGGTGGGCTGAGATTGCGCCACTGCACTCCAGCCTGGGTGACAGAGCGAGACTGAGTCTCAAAAAAAAAGATTTATTTATAGACTGTATACCCCTATAGACTGGAAGAAACTTTGCAAATATATAGCTGATAAAGACATTTATGAAAAACTCTCAACTCAGTAGAAACCAAGTAACCCAATCAAACATATATCAGGGATTTTCAGAAACCCTTTAGCCAAGAGGATATGTGGATGGAAATAAGCATGTGTAAAGATGCTTAACATCATTAGCCATTGCAAAATACAAATTTAAACTGCACCAAGATGGCACTAAACACTTATTTAAATGGCTCATATTGAAGACCGAGTATTTTGAGTGTGGGCAAGGATTTGGGGGAACCGGAAGCCTCAGAAGCTGCAGGTAGAAATATAAAATTCTAAAATGACTCTGGAAAATAATTTAACAGTTTCTTAAAAAGTTGAACATATGCCTACTGTATGATCTAGCTGTTCCACTCTTATGTATTTACCCCACCTAAGTGAAATGTAAGCATATGCCCACATAAGAACTTGTACATAGATGTTTATAAAAGCTTTTTTGGTAATAGCCCAAAATTTGAAGTAACACAGATGTCCATCAACATGTGAATAGATACACAAACCATGGTATAGGCATATAATCAAGTATTACTTGGCAACAAATAAGTAACTATTGATACATGCTGCAACATGAATAAATCTCAACATAACTATACTTAGTGAAAGTTGTCAGACTATAAAAGACCACCTACCTTAATAATTCCATTATCTAAAATGTTAGAAAATGGAAAGTAATACACAGTAACAGAAAAAAAAGATTGGTTTTCCTTAGGGATGGAAAAAGGTAGTGGAATTGTTAGGGGGAGACAGATCACAAGGGAGCATGAGGCACCTTCTGGGAATGGCACATATGTTCATTGCCTTGACCGTGGTGTTCTCACGGGTATGCACATGTGCACACGTCAATACTTATTAAACCGTACATTCTAAATATGCACAGTCAACTGTACCTCAATGTACTTATGAAACACGGCGTCCAGTGTTTGTAACATCTTTTTCAAGAACAAAAGAGGTAATAATCTTTTTTTGTCCTGCTTTTAAGACACCGTCTCTTGACTTAGCTGACTTCAATAATTTATAACTTTATGCAATGAGTTTAGTACTTACTCACTAAATATGACAAACACCAATTAAGAGTCCCTGAAAAGACTAGTCCAGCAACTATAAGGCACTCTTTCCCTAAAGGACTTGCTGGAGGTCATGATTTTTACACTGAAGTCTAAAGGACGTCTACTGGCCTAGGTTCTCCATTAAGTATGTTTTACTATGGGATTGTTTTTGATATCTATGACAATGGATGCCTTAATAATAGCAACCACTCTGCCTATGGTTCTTTCTTTCTTCTTTACATTTTTTGAGACAGTGTCTCACTCTGTCACCCAGGCTGGAGTGCAGTGGCACGATCTTGGGTCACTGCAACCTCCACCTCCTGGGTTCAAGCGATTCTGCTGCCTCAGCCTCCTGAGTAGTTGGGACTACAGGCATGCACCAACGTGCCTGGCTAATGTTTGTATTTTAGTAGAGATAGGGTTTCGCCATGTTGGCCAAGCTCATCTTGAACTCGTGGCCTCAAATGATCCACCTACCTTGGCCTCCCAAAGTGCTAGGATTAGAGGTGTGAACCACCGTTCCCAGCCCATGGTTCTTTCTAGGGTTGGAATATTGTAAAGTTGGAGCTTGACGTAACCCTGAAGCCTGGTTGAATGTCCTCATCTTTCACACAGGTGAACAAAGGCCCAGAGAGTGGTGCCCACCCACCTGACACATAACAGGTGCCCCACTCAACCAATGCTAAGGTTGAGCCTATTCTTTGTTTTCCTCCTTCCACTCTACCTCAGTAAACCATCCGCCACTGGATGAGCTTTTCTGTATGAAGTCACACAGTTAAGAAGCTTCCACAAGGCCCCAGTGAATCGTCAGCTTTTTTGGTTTATGAAAAACAAAATGAAAAATATGAAATTGTTCTGCTGTGCACACATTTTGTCAGATGTAATTTTAAAATGTCTCATAATGCCTAAATGCCTTATGATCTCTTAATATTGCATTTGAAATTTTCATAAAAAGGAAGATACAGACACTGAAAGAACACACACATTATGTCTCCATAGTAGGAAAATAATACAAACTTTCTAAAGCCCTAAAGATGAGGGAGGGCATGCACAAGAAATTATATAACTTCCTCCATCTCTTTTGACTAAATCCATATTGCTGGGACTGTAATAAAAATATTAGATTTGAGGGTCCTATAAAATTCCAATCACTCTATTTCCTTCATGAGGTACAAGGTACAAGCTGGATAATTGAAATACTGCATTTGAGGTATAGCTTTTGACTTAAAAAAAAATCCAACAAATAAAACCAGAAAAAACAATTACTGCTCACTTACTGCCCTCTATTCCTGAAATCTTAACTTATGTATGAGCTTAGATTGATTTTATGTATTTTACTGATAAAATGAGGGCAATTTAAATTTTAAAAATCAATAAAATGTAAAGCCAAAATAACATAAATAGATTTTCACTAATATCCTGGAAGTCATAAAAGTAATTTATGTTCTATCCATTATATTAAACTTTCTGAAATACTTGAGGATGATTTAAGTTTTGGGTGATAGAAAGAATTTATTTATTTGTATTTACACGGGTACCCTTTCTTATTTCTTCCAGAAATTACCAATCAAACAAGTAAGCTTTCTTTTCAGAATGAAGAGCAATGGTGGATAAGAAAAGCTATGAAGTAGACATGCCCTTGATAACAGTAAGTGTTAGTGAAGTGTCCTTCAGGCTGATTCACTAACCTTCATGATGCCTAAGTGTCTATCAGACATGGCCCTTCACTGCGTGCTCAGATGGAGAAGATGAACTGCAAAACAACCTCGTATGATGGAATGTGCCAAAACCTAGAATCAGGCAGTGGGAGTTTGAGCCCTGGCTCTCTCATTAACTGTGTTTTGTTGGATCTCAGTTTTTTGAAATGAGAGGACTAAATGAAATTACCTCTAAAGTTAGATCCTCATTTTTAATATGTTATATTAGGGATGAAAGATTCTCCAGCATAGGGGGAACTAGACACTATGCAGAAAATGACAGATACCAATGGTCAGGATGAGGGAACCTGGGAATTCAGAAAGAACTACAGGGTCTGGAACAGGGAGGTGTAGAGATCAGAGTAGGTGGGAGGGTCTGAGATTTAAGTCAAAAATCAAGCTGGAGAATGGTACCTGCAACCATGAGTTATAAAAAAAAATTCCCTTCTTAGCAGGACTCTGGTTCTGTGATATACTCATGTCCATAGATGGTGGTTCTGAAGCCAAGTGTGTGAGAAAAGAAAAGGGGCAGGAAAAGGACCTGCTGTTATGGCAGCAATTGGTGAAACGCCATAAGCCTTGCATGAGTTTGCCATGTCCTATAGCCTGTGAGTCAGTGGCTGATCTAATCATTTAGAAGGAGGACTTCCCACAGAAAGAGAAGAGAAAATAAAAGAGACTGAGTGGAGGTCAACAAGAAAGCTTCACAAAGATGTAAAGTCTTGAAGAGGACTCACTTGGAAAGTGAAAAGCACAGAAAGGGAATCAGTGCTAAAATCCAGGAGAGAAATTCTTTAAGCCATGAAGAGGAGGAGGAGGCTGCTCAATTTCTAAGAAGGATAGAGTGAGGAAAAGTTTGGAAATAGAATGAAATGTCCCAGGAAGGGGAAGTTCTATTGATCTAAACCAGAAGGGGCAGGAAAGAACAGAAAAGGAGGCAGGAGGTATTTTGGCAAAGGGAGAGCATTAAAGTAGGTTTTGTTTTTATGAGAAGACAAAAAAGAGAGGGTATGAAAACCTTCAGATTTTTCAGACTCAACAAGTGATAGTTTATCAAAATATGAGTTTTGGAAAATGTAACACTGGGAAAATGAAAGAAGAGTAGAGAAAGAACTGAAAGAGAGAAAATAAAAAAGAGACTGAGTGAAGGTCAACAGGAAAGCTTCACAAAGATTTAAGGTCTTGAAGAGGACTCACTTGGAAAGTGAAAAGGGATTCCAGAATTAAGAAAACTAGGCAGCCTCCAAATCTCTAGTTGTCTCCTGAGTCATGCAGGTGCTGAATGGACTACAAGAGGATAAAAGAACAAAACTTGTATTTGAGTTGCCATCCAACTTAAGTGTTCATTAAAATGAAAAACAAATCATCAGAGAAACATAACAGAATGCAGAGTTTCCACAACATGCATGATGCCCAAGATAAAATTCAAAATCACTCAACATACAAGGACATTTTAAACTGTGGTCCAATTTTGAGAAGAAAATACAGTCAACACAGACCAAATCTAAGAAGGCTCAGATGTTAGAATTATCGTACAAGAGTTTTAAAGTGAGTATTATAAGAAGACTCCTCATTTATTAAACAACAAAGATACTCACGATGAATTAAAAAGAAAACCAATCCAAGCAGAAAATAGAAATTATGGAGAAAGAACTAAGTGGAAATTTTAGAATTTGAAAATGCAATATCTGGAGCTAAGCACTGAATACACAAACCACAGAATGCAGAACACAGAGGAGAGTCATTAAGTGTGAAGATGGAGCCACAGAAATTAAATCTGAAAAAGAGAGAGAAAAGTAGCGTGGAAAAATGATGAGCCTCAGAGAACTGTAAAGCAATATAAGCTGTATAAAACATACATAATTGTCATCTCAACAAATTAAGAATAGGACCGAAAAAAAGTTTGACAAGATAATGGCCACCAAATTCCCAAAGATGGTGCATTTAAAGATTCAAGGTGATCTTTGCACCACTACGGTAATAAATATGAAGAAAATCATGCCTAGGCACATAATATTGAAATATTGAAAACCAAAGAAAAATCTTAAATGCAGACAAAGAAAAATAATACAGTACATACAGGGAGCTATGAATCAAATGACTTCACTTCTCAGTAGAAAAAACTCATTCTAGAACTCAGTGGAATGCCATCTTTAAAGTGCTGAAAAAAGTAAAAATCCTGTCAACTTGGAATTTTACATCCAGGAAAATATATCCTTTAAGGATGAAATCAAAGTAAAAACGTAGGTGGGATTCATGAGTAGTATTTCACACACACACAGAAAATGCATTTCTATTGAGTCAAAATGGCTTGAGTTGATTAATCCTCTTTTTTAATGTCCTAAAAGGAAAACGACAGACGTACAAGCCAGATTGAGGCCATAGGCTGTGTCTTTGCTATCCCTGTCCTTGTGGTAAAATAAACACTAGAAGTAGAAGGTAAGAAGGCTATTAAATTTCCACAAAGTATAATACCTAGAGCTGGCAAAAATCAGCAAACCCCTGTGGGTAGAGGCTGACACTCTTCATGGATCATAAGCAACTTCAAAATGCAAAGGCTTCATCAGCTTTTTCACAGCATGAAAACCTTGAGAAGAAACACCAACATTTTACTAATTCATTGGTAGAATACGATGTTCCTCACCAGAAAATGCTGCCAAGTGATGAATAAGGATTGACTTCTTGCCACATTCTAGGCGCGCAAGTGGGTAAACAGGAGATATTATGATTATTAATCACTGCATTCGTCAGGAGGCACCAAGTGAGTCCTTGATCCTGAAGGGATTTCGGTAGTTGAGTTCAGATTGAAATCCACAGAGCCAAAGTTTTACATCTACTCTTCATTGCAAAGAATCTGTTGAGGTTCGTGGACTAATAACTCATCCCTTTTGGCTTTGAAGACAAAGGTGGAATGAGAACGAAAACTAGAATGTTAAATATCCACCTTCACAAATAGGAAGCAGAGACTTTTGATCTCTGTCCTCAGGCAAAACGATTACTCTTTAAGTATGTTTCTGAATTGAGAGTTTTTTCGGACCTGGTGGAGCTAGATTCCTTGTTGGCAAAAATGGCTAGGAAAGGAATCTTACAAGCTGGAAAATGTGCTCATGGAATCTGTTATACTGATCCTAATTATCAAGTGGCGTAAATGCTATATGCATCTGCAGGCCACAATATACAATCTGCATATTGTGTAATATATATACAATTGTCATCCCAAGAAAGAAAGAATAAAATAGAAAAATATTTTTGAAAATAATGGTACAAAATCCCCAAATACGGTGAAAGAATTAAAGATTCAAGATGCTTCGTGAACTCCTAGCAGGATAAATATGAAAGAGCCCACGGCTAGTCACATACAAGTCACCAAACGTGGAAAATTAACGATAAGGAGATACTCTCGAAAGCAGAGAAAAGAGAAAACAGATATAAAATATAAACAATTACAACATCAGATAGAGTGAAGAATTTTAGATAAAATGGGGTCTCAAATTATAATATAAGTAATATAAAGAATTATTTCCAGGAACTATCTCCACGCTTGATGTGAAGCTTTGTCATGTAATAAGTGCTTACTATATGCAAACTCATTCACGGGAATTTTCTTAACAATTATATGAGATAATGCATACATTATATTCCCCTTTTCCAGATGTGTAAAAATAAATTAAATTAGGTCCTGCATTTGTTACTTTCTACTTGTGTGATTTTTTTCTGGGGTTGGGGGGGTGAGGGTTAGAGATGCCATCTTACTGTGTTGTCCAGACTGGATTCCAACTTCAGTGATCTTCTCACACCAGCCTCCTGAGTAGATAGGACCACAGGCACACACCACCATGCCATGCCCAGCTCTATTTGTGTGATCTTTACCAAGTTACCATTTGTCTCACTGCAAAGCCCATGATCTAACAATTATCCCATCCTACTCATACCCTCTGAGACCTGCTCCCGAGGAGCTGTGTGCCTATGAGAGGCTGCCATGTAAAAAGAGGCTGTCGGCCAGGCACGGTGGCTCACGCCTGTAATCCCAGCAATTTGGGAGGCCCAGGTGGGTGGATT
The DNA here is from genome assembly GCF_009828535.3 of Hylobates moloch. Classification (NCBI taxonomy): domain Eukaryota; kingdom Metazoa; phylum Chordata; class Mammalia; order Primates; family Hylobatidae; genus Hylobates; species Hylobates moloch. The sequence continues at coordinate 234,148,507 of NW_026652276.1, read as the reverse complement.
GCTTTAGGCCAGGAGTTTGAGACCAGCCTGACCAAAATGGCAAACCCCATCTCTACTAAAAATACAAAAATTACCTGGGTGTGGTGGTGCATGCCTGTAATCCCAGCTACTTAGGAGGTTGAGGCCGGAGAATCGCTTGAACCTGGGAGGTGGAGGATGCAGTGAGCCAAGATCACACCACTGCACTCTAGCCTGGCAACAGAGCAAGACTCTTGTCTCAAAAAAAAAAAAAAAAAAAAAAAGACTGTGATACAAATATTTATAAAGCACATGACCCCCCTTAATAAAAAGGGTTTTAAAGTGAAGTTGCCTTGTCCTCCCTGATTTGGGTGCTCAAAGGTAAAGTAATGCCTCATCTTGTGTGGCAGGTCCTGCTGGGAGCCCCACACATGGATTAGTTTATTGAACCCTCATGAAACTCCTACCATGAAGGTTCTATAAAACTTAGGCACGGAGGTCAAGCAACTTATCCGAAATGACACTGGTACCTTAGGATCCCAAAGTCCAAGCTTTGGACAGCTACGTCTGCTGTTTCCAGAGACTAAAGCACTGATAATACTTGTCTTGATGCCTAATGTAATACATGCTCGATACAAAGAAATTTCCCTTTCAGAAAAGCTCTAAGCAAAGAAACTCAATCCAAACCTTTGCTTTCTCTTCAAACCTGAGGCTGGAAGGAGAGGCCCTACTTTGGCTGGAGTTAACTACTCAGCTGGGTGTCCTTACTTTCTGCTCAGAAGGTGAGTGCCACCTTCCAAGGCTAAAGTTGTACAGTCTTATGTTTGTAGTTTACATATTCTGTAAAACTCAAGTTTGTATTCTTTGCTCAAGAATGAATACCACTTTCAAGTTTCCAGGAGCCAATTCCAGAGGACTATCACTTCGGGAGATTTCTTCTCAGGACCAGCGGCTCCTGCCTCTACTGGGGTCAACAGTGTGGTGGACTACCCTGTGATCCTTAGCAGCTGTTAGCAGGCGGTCAGGTGCCCCCACTCACAGGAGGCTGCAACAAGGACCTCTTCTTTCCAAATTCTAGGGGTTCAATAGGCAAGAATGAACCTAGCAATAAATAACATATCTAAAAGAAGGCTAACTCAACCGTTGAATAACCATCTAAAAGAGACAACCAGTGTTGCTCAAGAAATATCTGCACAAGAACAAATGATAAGAATTTGCCAAATGTGAATTGCTATACCAGTAATCAGTAAATGAATGAGACCAGACAAAAGTGAGACCAGCTGGAATATTTTCCTAAGCGGCTGATGCCTTTCCTTCCATCAGTCTCCCAGGATGAACTCTAAGAACAGCATATACAATGGAAAAACAACTGTTCCAAAACATTTACTAAACTGACATTATTGAGTTTTATATTTTATTGGAAAAATACTGTGACCTAAACATCACATGGTCCATCCAGCACTTCCCAGTGTTGACTGTTGACTCCTGCTACCAGCTCATCCCTCATCCACTACAGAACTTTCACGAACACGTCACCTCCAGTCATTTCAGTTTCTCATGTTATGCACCACAGCAACCTACAAGACAAACTCCAAAGCTGCAAACTTTGCAGCAAACAACAACTTAAGTGGGTTCTTCTTTGAGAAAAGGAAATGAATATTTTTTTCCCTTCTAGCTAATGGATTTCACCATCATCTCACTTTAGGCCATCAAAGATTTTAAAGAAAGAAGGATAGGGTATGACTAGAACTGCATGTTGGACAGTGAAGGCAATGTCTTAGTTCATATTTGGGTTATCCGTTCTCATATTATTGGAACTCAATAGGGGTTTACCATGTTTATTAAATGGATGATTGATGACTATTGAATATGATTCATTGGAGCAAGTATTTGTTGGACACCTGATAGGTATGTAAGGTGATCCCTAACTCATGATTAACAGGTTTCCTAGTACCTTTTAAATTGTTGGTGTGTGTTCCAACACTTTCCAGAAAGTTTTATTGGTGTCAATACCTTACAGTCCAATTCTTCCAAGAAGCCACTTTAATACTGGAGCCAAAGACATTTCTTAAAGGAAATTCCTGAATGATCTTCTGAACTCCACAGATGTCTCTACTATATTATCACTGATGGGTGAAACTTTATTTTAATTGAAAAATTTTATATCAACTACTCTGTATTAAAATACATTTCCTGTAGATATTAATAATGTAAATGTGAAACATGTAACTACTCAAATCATAGTGAGAACAGAGATCAGAGAAATGACTTGCTGATTCAAATATTTCATCATGATCTGATAGAAGAAAATGCTTGATATTACTTACTCAGTTGAATAAAAGCATTCAACCCTAAGTCCTCATCTTACATAACTCAAACAGCACAAGAATTCCTTTATCCGCCAAGTGAATCCAGTATCATTACTCACTTCAACTCCGAACAAGTAGTGTTTGGAGTTGATATTGTGGGCTAATACATGCCCCAAACCCCAACAAGTAGATTTCAATGGGAATATTTTTCTAATAAGAGCTAATAAACATATATGCCCTTACATAAAGTGTACACACAAAAATCGGTGTCGAAAATAAGATGACAGAGTAAACCATAAATTCAGTCTGCATATCAAGGACTAAGCTCCACAGTGCTCGCCTTTTTTCGGTTTAAAAACATATATAAATATTTGAAAATATTTTAAAGTTCATTGTTACATGCATTGCTGTGTGGCTTCCCTATGTAACCCGGGTAAGGAATTTCCTCGCTAATTAATCACAACCTAAGCGGAATGGCAGACAGGTGAGGCGTATTGAGCATGGCCAAGGGTGGCCGGGCCCCACAGGATCCGTGCGAAATCCCGAACCTCGCTGGCGATCTGGGTTTTTTGCGCGTGGGAGTAAACGTTTCCCAAGTCCCTCACACTCTGGGCTGCTAGTGAGGTTCTGCCAGAATTCCTTAGGCCGCCGCCCACTCCCCTTTTTCTGAACGTCACTAATTTCCTGGAAATAATTCCAGGCACGCATTGCTCCATTAAAGTTAACGAAGCACGTGTCCGTGACAGCAGCCAGCGCCAGCGCCTGAGGGAGAGCCCCGCGCGCGCTTCCCGGGAAGAGCTTCTCTGCAAGCTCTGGCCCAGGGGGTCTGATTGTGAAAGGGGGAGGGGCTCTGCCTCCCAACGCCGACCTCTTCTCCCGAAAGCCTCGTAATCATGAGAAACAGCTGCACCTGCCAGCCCAGCCGCAAAGCAGGGTAGGATCTCCAGCCCCAGGGTGGCCGGCGGGAGCGGATGCACGGGCAGAGCCCTGCTGCTGGCCGCGGGTCCACAAAACATCACACGTTCTCTCAACCCCCGCGATCCGCCAAGCATCCTCAGTCACGGACCCCTGCAAGGGATGCAGACGCACCGGCGGCTGCTCACACTCCCTCCACAAACCTGCCGGAGTCTCCACTCGCCGGCCAACTGTAGCCTCTACCTGCGCCCCACGCCTCCGCACAAGCCCCCCTCTGTCGCGGGTCCCTTACCTTGTGGCCTTTCCCCGGGGGACACCTGACGCTATTGGAGACTCCTGCGGTTTGATTCATGTCCAGAGGAAGTTGAGGGGCCCAGATTCTCTACCTTCAAAACTTCCTAGGCTCTTGGAGGGTGGCGGCAGAGGTGCGCGCCTCGGGGGAGACGCGAGGTGGGTCCTCCTCCTGCAGCCGAGTCTGGGCGAGCGCGAGGGGAGCCTCCACGCTGCAGGCTTCTGTGCAGGGGCGGTAAAATCCGCAGCCCAGAGCTGGAGAAGGAGAAGCAGCTGCTGGGACCCCGGAGGGAACCCGGGCCGGCGCCAGCGGCTCCGAGGGCGCTCTGCCCAGTGCTGCCTCCCCAGGAAACAGTCCAGGACGCTCAAGACCAGAAGCCGGAGCAAACCCAAAAGGAGCTCCAAGGAGGTGTGTGTGGGGAGAGCCAGGGGGACGTAGGACTAGGCTATTTCCTGCGCAAGGGGTGGGGAAACCCGCGAAAGCCGGGGAGTCGCGCGCACTCACGCCCTCGCGCCACCAAGGCAGAGCCACCGCTGCAAGGAGCCCACGGGTGCGCGCTCCGCTCCAGCGCAGATCTTTCCACACCCCCCTCACCCTCAAAAGCTCAGGCTGGAGCGGTCATCAGTGCGGACTCCGGCACCCCACCCACCCAGCAGGGGTTAAGGAGGGACTGGAGCCCACTCTTGCTTACAGCTCCTGCGCAGGGCTCCAGCCGCCAAATCTTCCCGGGATGGTCGGGAGGTGGCATAAGAGGTTTTGCCAGGAACCACTGAATAGGCGAAAGAGAGACAGTGGAGTGGGCGGAGGAGGAGCTGGGACGGTACCCGGGCTCGTTAGCACACAGGCTGGACAAGCTACAGCTGAGGGATGCGAGCACTCTGTCAGCTGGGCAGGCGTTGCGCGCGGAGGCCCCGTCGGTGCCATTGGTGGGCGGCCCAATTGGCTTGACCAGGGCCGTATTTGGGGAGGGCCACAGAGTACATCCATTCCTCTCTGCAATAGAAGTCTCTGCAGCTTCCCAAGACTTTTTTTTTTTCTTTTTGTTTCCTTCTTCTCTTTTGGCACCTGTGAAGTCAGGATCTAATTAGTCAGCATTTAGACACAGGTGAAAGGAAATTGACCCCAGGGAACTAAGAAAAAACGAGTCAAAAAAGAGCAGCTGCTTCATGAAGACGCATTGCAACATTTCAGATCACAAGTCTGAACAGGGGACCAAGGGCACGTTAGGATACAGCCATATTATTTGACAAAATGTTAAATTTTATCCAGGCAGAGATAGTTGAGTTTGAATATTCTGAATGGGAATCAAACCACATAATTTGGTTTCTATTTCACAATCCCAAATTCTTGGTTTTAGCGTGTATAAATTGAAGGAAGAAGTTAGACTAATTTATGACGACCAGAGCTGCACTTTCTTCCTCAAGTGCACTGGCTTGGTAACAGACGTAGTACATCCCCTTGGCCAGGCACCGTGGCTCACGCCTGTGATCCCAGCACTTTGGGAGGCCGAGGCGGGTGGATCACGAGGTCAGGAGATTGAGACCATCCTGGCTAACACGGTGAAACCCCGTCTCTACTAAAAATACAAAAACAAAATTAGCCGGGCGTGGTGGCGGGCGCCTGTAGTTCCAGCTACTTGGGAGGCTGAGGCAGGAGAATGGCGTGAACCCAGGAGGCGGAGCTTGCAGTGAGCCGAGATCGCGCCACTGCACTCCAGCCTGGGCGACAGAGCGAGACTCCATCTCAAAAAAACAACAGAAAGTACATCCCCTTACATTGTCCATTTAAAAGTAAAAGGGAGATTCATTTTAGTTCTTCCGTTATTTGCTGATATTCATGGTCATTTCTTTAACGTTCCTAATTCCAAGTTGGAAAAATCCCATCTTATAAAATAAATTATTGTGTTTGGTTGGTTTTGGCTGCTGAAGACATTCAAAAGCAACTCCTGAGATGAATATGAAGGCTCAGCTCGGAGATCAGCGTAATGCAGAGCTTGGCTGTGGATGCAGATCCTGGTTGGCATCTTGGCTCTGCCGCCTCTTAGTGCACATCCTTGAGCAAATTATTTCTCTCATTTATTCTTACATTTGTAAGGTCAGTGTTATAGCTGCACCTTTCCACGTGAGGAAACTGAGGCTCAGAAATACTAATGTGTAGCAGGTGCTTCGCATAGTAGTAGGTGTTCATCAGCTGTTACCACCAACTGCCTGCAACAATTGCTAGCACTTCACATTAATTTACAGACACTATGGCTCAATTCCAATTTTCTGGCTAACAACTACTCATGCATTTATCTGTGATTACTTGTGTATTTTCCTTCTCCCTCTTTGACTGTGAGCTCCGTTATAGTGGAAGAGACGGCCCTTGAGATGGATTGAAGGGAGCAGCCTGAGCAGTGGCCCTGAGAGGAGCTCATCATGGTCTCGAGCTTGATGACTCACCCTCACGTTAGGAAACCCATTTCATTAATCAAGCTTGAACACTTTGCACAGAAAAAGATAAGAAAGACGCTATTGATGTCTAATTGATTTTATGTCACTTATGTGACAATATGTTTGACTTTGACACAATCAGTTATGATTTAGTAAAAGAACAGCAATTTTTTCTTCCATGGCACAAATAGTTTTCTTCCTGAAATTTCCTGCATTGTGAATTTGGGGTTTCACTATGTGTTCCTTTTCTTTCTTTTATGCTATCTCCTTTTTTAAGAAAAATTGTGCTATAATGTATAGTAAAATGAACAGATCAGTTTTGACGGTTGTGTATATTTGTGTATACCCCTGTTAAGACAGGTAACATTGCCATCACCCCCAAAAGGATGCTTCTTCCCGATAAACTACCCCCATAAGCAACAACTGTTTGGATTTTATCACCATAGACTAGTTTTGCTTATTCTAGAATTTCAAATAAATGAAGTCACACATTATGAACTCCCTCACTGAATGCAATGTTTATGAGGTCCATCGTGTTTTTGCACGTCTCAGCAGTTCATTTTTTATTGTTAAATAATATTCTATTGTATGGATGTACCATTATTAATTTATCCATTCTTTTACAAATGATTGCATGTGTTAATTCTAGTTTTTGACTATTTATGGATCAAGCTGCTTTAAATGTTTATGTACAGGGTTTTTTTTTGTGAACTCACGCTTTCATTTATCATGTATTGATATGTGGAAGTGGAATTGTTAGGTCCTAGGGTAGAAGCAGGGTTGCTTTTTGTTTGTTTGTTTTTAGAAACTGCCAAATCATTTCCCAAGATGTTAGTACAATTTTTAAACTCCTTAGGTATCTATTATTGCATAGCAAATAGAGATGCTCCTTGACTTACAATGGAATTACAACATGATAAACCCATCATAAGTCCAGATGTTCCTGAACTAACAGTGGAGTTACAGCATGATAAATCCATTATAAAGCCAAAAAATTGTAAATCAAACTACAGTAAGTTGGGGACCATCCGTAATTTGAAAACATGAAGGTTTTAAACAAAGTACATCTATTGTCTCAGAGTTTCTGAAGATCTTGAATCCAGGCATGGCTTAGCTCTGTCCTCTGCTTCAGGGTATCTCACTAGACAGCAATGAAGTTTTCATCTGGGGCTGTAGTCTCATCAGAAGGCTCTACTAGGGAAGGATCTGCTTCTAAGTTAACTCGTGTGGGTCTTGGCAGAATTCAGTTCCTCAAAGGCCTCTAGAGCGAGGGCTGCAGTTCTTTGTTGGCGACTGGTCAGAGGATACTTTCATTTTCTTGCCACGTGAGCGTCACCAGCCAGTGTCATCAGGGCAAGCACTCAAGAAGAGCCAGAGAGCCAGAAAGTACAAGCAAGATGGAAATCACAATCATGTATAACCTGATCTTGGAAGTGACATTTCACCCCTTATGCTTTATTCTATTGATTAGATGCAAGTCACTAGGGTCATCCCACACTCAAGTGGAGGAGATTTTGAAAGAATGTCAATGCCAGGTGGATGGGATTGTTGGAAGTCTTGTCAGGAGCAGCCTTCCACAATTTGCCCTCTGGCTCCCAGTGATTTGTGTTTCTCCCCATGTGAAATATTCTCACTTCCTTTCAAGATCCCCAAAAGTCATTCCATTACAGCATCAGCTCAAAGTCTAGAATTATATCATCAGAAACAGTTTCATGTGTGAAGGAGGCTCCTCAAGTGTACTTCCTGTGTATAGCTTTCCTCCATGTTTAGATATGTAAAAGTTAAGAGACAAGGTAGTTTCTGACATGTATTCAACATACAGTGGTGGGATGGACATTAGATAACAGGTGTAGGCACACCTGTTCCAAAAAGAGAGAACTGGAGGCACAAAGGAGTTGCTGCTCTAAAACAATTCGGAAATCCAGCCAGGCAAAGGTTGGGATTTCCTGGCCTGAGGGAGTATTTGTCAAGTTTCTCCAGAGTAAAATTACTATTATCCTTTCTCATTTGCGTACTGTACTCTTTGTAAGGAGGCGTCTACATGCAGCCTACACTGAAGGAGTGAGGAGTTGTGTTCCTCCTCCTTGAGGGCAGAGTGTTTGCATATATTTTTAACATTCTGCTCCACGGGAGACCTGTCTCTTCTCACCCATTCATTTATTATTTAACTATAAAGCATGGGTTTATGAATATTTGTATGATATTTTGGGTTATAATTCAATACTACTCTTATTTATTTTTGCTCACATTATGCCAGCTTTGGCCATTGGGTGATCTTCAGTGGCTCTGTGCACCTTTGGCCACACCCCCATTAGCGTGTGTGTGTGTGTGTGTGTGTGTGCGTGCGTGTGTGTGTGTGCACGTGCGTGTGCATGCACTTGGAATATTTCCTTTATGGCACTACAAGGTGCTTCAGACTCATCTTGTACATTTCCTGCCACTAGAATCGGCCACTTCTCCAAGGAGCCCTGGTTATTTTTATTAGACAATGATATTAGAAACGAATGTCTGAGCATTACTTGTGCTCATTGCTACTGTGATACTGTTTCTGAGTCCTCTAGCTGACAGAGAATGGTAATATATTTGTATATACTAATACAGGTCATACACAAATATCTATAAATATTTCTATATTTAACTGTGTATGTCTGTATTAGGCCAAATATTAATTCATACTAATGTCTCCAACTCTAATCCATTGCCACACAAATCATTCCAGTCTTTTTCCCTTACTTATCTGTAAATGCCCACTCCAGCAGTGGTAAATCTGGCTCCTACCTTCCACCAACCATTCAATTCATTGTTCAGTTCTACTCTATATGTACAGTGGTATCAGAATGTTTAACTTGTAGCCAGTGGGAAACAGTGTTATTAACTAGAATGCAGTGGCAGTGCTGTGTACAGTTTCTTCTGACTCTGTCTTACAGACTCAACTCATTTCCAAAGTTGCTTATGTCAGCACCTTTTCCCCTCCCTCTTCAGTGAAGTTGTGTCATGCATTTTTAATAAAGTTTGTTTTGTCACATTCTGCCTTCCATTCTAGGGTTCCCTGGCCTCCTAAATACTATTTTAAATTTACATACATTAAGATTTACTTTTTATCCCCAGTGTAATGTATCCACATTGTATCATACAAAATAGTTTCACCACCCTAAAAGTTCTGAGCTTCACCTTTCACTCCTCAACCCCTGTAAATGGTGATTTTTATTATCAGTGTTTTTGCCATTTTCAGAATGTCATATAATAGAAATCATACAGTATGCAGTCTTTTCAGATAGGCTTCCTTCAATTAACAACACGCATTTAAGATTCATCCATCTCTTTTCTGGCTTAATAGCTCATTTGCTTTTATTACTAAACAATATTTCATTCTATGGCTACACCACACTTTCCTTATCCATTCACATATTGTAGAACATCTTCTTTACTTCTAGTTTTTAGTGATTATGAATCAGCCTTCTGTAAGCTTTTGCATGTAGATGTTTTCTGTGGATGTAAGGTTTCAACTCCTTTGGGTAGATATCTAGGAAAGTGATTGCTGGATCATATGGTGAGAGTATGTTTAGCTTTTTAAGAAACCATTAAACTGCCTTCCAAAGTTGACCGTGTCATTTCGCATTCCCACAAACAATGAGTGAGAGCTCCTATTGCTCTGCTTCCTCGCCAGTTGTTGGTATCTCCAGTTTGTTTTTGTATTTTTGCCTTTCTAATTAGTGTGTAATAGAACCTAATTGCTTTTTGTTGTTGCTGTTTGTTTGTTTGTTTTGAGATGGAGTTTTGCTCTTGTCACCTAGACTGGAGTGCAGAGGTACAATTTCAGCTCACTGCAACCTCTGCCTCCTGGGTTCAAGGGATTCTCCTGCCTTAGCCTCCTGAGTAGCTGGGGCTACAGGCATGCACCACCATGTCTGGCTAATTTTTTGTATTTTTAGTAGAGACAGGATTTCACCATGTTGGCCAGGCTGGTCTCAAACTCCTGACCTCAAGTGATCCATCTGCCTTGGCCTCCCAAAATGCTGGGATTACAGGCGTGAACCACTGAGCCCCGCCTCAATGCCTTTTTGATTTGAAAATCCCCAGTCACCAATGATGTTCAGCAACTCTTCTTATGTTTATTTACCATCTGTATATCTGCTTTGATGAGGTATCTGTTCAGATATTTTGTCAGTTTTATATTGGGGTTGTTTCCTTCTTGTTGAGTTTTAAGAGTTGTTTATTAAATATTTATTTTGGGTACAAGTAATTAAGCAAATATTTATTTTGCAAATATTTTCTGGTCTGTGGCTTGTCTTTCAATTCTTCCCCTTGCTTTTTTTTTAATTAGCAAATTGTGTATATTTATGGGTTAAAATGTGATGTTTTGACCTACGTATATGTATATTGTAGAAAGATGTAATCAAGCTAATTAACACATTCATCACCTCACCAACTTAACATTCTGTGTGTGTGTGTTGAGAATGTTAAAAATCTATTCTTTTAGGGATTTTGAAATATGCAACATGTTGTTATTAGGTGTGGTCACCATGCAGTGCAATAGGTCACTAAAATTTATTTCTCCAGTCTAAGGGAGACTTGATACCCTTTGATCCATATCTTCTCCTTTCCCATTTCTCTCCTTCGTTTTCAGCCCCAGTAACTACCCCTCTTCTCTCTGTTTCTGTGAGATCTATTTCTTTTAGATTCCACATACAAGTGAGATTGTACAATATTTGTCTTTTCGTGCCTGGCTTATTTCACTTAGCATAATGTCCTCCAGCTCCGTCCATGATTCTTTTAAAAGTATCTTTCACAGAGTAGATGTTTTTAATTTTAAAATATTGTACAACGTATGAATTTTTTCTTTCATGGATCATGATTTTGCTGTTCTATCAAAAACTTTATCGCAAAACCCTAGATTGTCTCTTATGTTTACTTCTAGAAGTTTTATCATGTTGTGTTTTATAATTAGGGCCCTGATACATTTTCAGTTAATTTTTATGAAAGGTATAAGGTTTGTGTCTGGCTTTTTTTTTGGGGGGGGGGGTGGTATATGTATGTCCAATTGTCCAGCCCCACTTTTGAAAAGACTCTTTTTTTTCATTGACCTGCCTTTGTTCCTTTGTTAAAGATCAGCAGACTCTGCATAGATTTATTTCTGGGCTCTCAATTCTGTTTCATTGACCTATCTACCTATTCTTTTAAATAAATGCTGTCTTGATTATTATAGCTTTATAGTGAGTCTTGAAATTTGTTAATAAAAGTGCTCAACTTTGCTCTTCTTCAGTAGTGTATTGGCTATTCTAGGCCAATTCTAGGAAGGTCTTTGGCCTTACCTTATATTTTAGCTTCTGTTTGTTGATATCTACAAAAGGACTTGCAGAGATTTGGATTGTAATTCCAGTAAATCTGTAGAGAAAGTCTGGGATAATTGACATCTTAATATTATTGAGTGTTCCAGTTCATGAATATGGACTATCATTCTTGTTATTTAGCTTTACTTTGATTTCTTTCATCTGAGTTTTATAGTTTTCTGCACATAGTTCCTGTTCAAATTTTTCCATATGTGTGCCTAGTTATTTTATTTTCAGTGATACCATAAGTGGTATTGTTATTAATTTCACATCCTAAAGCTTATTTCTGGTATATAGAAAAACAATAGATATTTCCATATTGTGGTAGGGTTAATAATAGCCCCTCAAAAGAAACCCTAATGCCTGGAATCTGTTGCTATGTTTTCTTATATGATAAAAGGGACTTTGCTGATATAATTACATTAAGAATCTTGAGATAGGGAGATTATTTGGGGTTATATGGGGGTACCCAATGTAATTACAAGGGCCTACGTAAGAGGAAGGCAAGAGAGCAAAATCAGAGCTGCTGATGTCATAAAGCTATGTTGATCATTTGATGATGAAGAGAGGGGCCGTGAGCAAAGGAATATAGGTGGCCTCTAGACATTGGCAAAAGCAGTGGGAAGGGACATTGCTGACCCTGGCTTTGGTTCAGGCAGACTGTATTTGGGCTTCTGACTTCTGTAACTGTAACAGAGAATTCATTCTGTTTTAAAACACTAGGGGAGTAGTTTACTACAGCAACAATAAAAAAATTAAAAAAAAACATAGTAACATACAAATTATGAAAACATATAATAATACAAACTTTATATAATACTATATAGTAACAATAAAAATATATATTTGTATATATAGAGAGAGTGTGTGTGTATCCTGTAACTTTGCTATACTACTACATAGTAATGGTGCAAATTATACATATAGTAACAATACAAATTATGTGTTTATATAATACTATATATATAGATTGTGTATCCTGTAACTTTGTTATACTACAAATTATTTTCAGAATGCCCATTTTGTTGACTTATTCAAAGTAGAATCTTTGGAACTTTCTTGATAGACAATCATGTTATCTGCTAAAAAAAAAGACAGTTTTTCTTCCTTCCAATCTGTTATATATTTGCTCATTTTCCTGTTTTATTGCACAAGCTAGAAATTCATGTATGATGTTGAATAGGAGTGGTGAGAAGCACCTTGTCTTGCTCTCTGTCTTAAAGGGAAAGCATCCAGTGTCTGGCCATTAGCTGTGCTGTTAGCTGTAGGTTTTTGTAGATGTTCTTTACCAAGTTGTGGAAGTCCCCCTCTATTCCTAATTTTCTGAAAGTTTTTGTCATTAATGGGTGCTGGTTTTTATCAAATGCTTTTCCCATATCTATTGGTATGATGATATATTTTGTTTTCTCTAACTTGTTGATGTAGCTTATTAGAGTGAATCTTTTTTATTTTTGAGACTGAGTTTCACTCTGTCACCCAGGCTGGAGTGCAGTGGCGAGATCTCAGCTCACTGCAACCTCTGCCTCCCACGTTCAAGCAATTATCCTGCCTCAGCCTCCTGAGTAGCTGGGACTACAGGGGTGCACCACCACGCACAACTAATTTTTTTTTTTTTTGTATTTTTAGTAGAGACAGGGTTTCACCATGTTGGCCAGGCTGGTCTCAAACTCCGACCTCAGGTAATCCACCTGCCTCAGCCTCCCAAAGTGCTGGGATTACAGGCATGAGCCACTATGCCCAGCCTTAGAGTGATTCATTTTTAAATGTTAAACCAGTCATACATTCCTAGAATAAATTCCACTTGCTGCTCCTTCTGTTTTTATTATCTGGAAGATATTGTAGAGGATTTGGTTCACTCTTTTTAAAATACTTGGCAGAATTTTCTAATGAGGCTGGGCATGGTGGCTCACACCTATAATCCCAGCACTTTGGGAGGCTGAGGCGGGTGGATCACTTGAGGTCAGGAGTTCAAGACCAGCCTGACCAACATGGCAAAACCTGGTCTCTACTAAAAATACAAAAATAAGCCAGGTGTGACGGTTGGTGCCTATAATCTCAGCTACTCAGGAGGCTGAGGCAGGAGAATCACTTGAACCTGGGAGGTGGAGCTTGCAGTGAGCTGTGATTGCACCATTGCACTCCAGTCTGGGTCACAGGGCAAGACTCCATCCCCCCCCCAAAAAAAGAAACAAAAAATTTCTAATGAAACCATTTGGGCCTGCTGTTTTCTTTTTGGAAGGTTATTAGTTATGTTCAGTGTCTTTAATACAAATACACCTGTCAGGATAATCCATTTCTTCTTGTAAAGTTGGTCTATTTCATGGAATTGGTGCATTTCATCTAAGCCAGAGGTCCTCAACCCTTGGGCAATGGACAGGTACCAATCCATGGCCTGTTAGTAAAAGGGCCAAACAGCAGGAGGTGAGTAGTGGGTGAGTGAGCATTACCGCCTGAGCTCCCCCTCCTGTGAAATTCTCATAGGAGCGTAAACCCTATTGTGAACTGCCTGCATGCAAGGGATCTAGGTTGCATGGTCCTTATAAGAACCTAACCAATGCATGATGATCTGAGGTGGAACAGTTTCATCCCAAAACCTTCCCACCTTTCCACCCTCCCATGCAGGGAAAAATTATCTTCCACTAAACCAGTGCCTAGTGTCAAAAATGCCGGGGACCACTGATCTCAGCCATCAAATTTGTGGGCATGCAGAGTTGTTTCTAGTAATTTTGCATATTTCTTTTTATGTCCATAGCATCAGTAGCTATGACCCTGTTTTCTGATATTGTCAATTTGTAGTACATTTATTTTTTCTTGGTTACCTTAACTAGAGGTTTATCAATAAATTTTATTGATTTTTTAAAGAACAGTATTTAATTTCTTTGATTTTCTCAATTGTTTTCCTGTTATAGATATTATCAATTTCTGCTCTAATTTTTTATGCTTTTCTTCTATAACTTCAGATTATCAACTTTGGATCTTTCTTCTTCTCTTATATATTCAGTAACACTATTAATTTCTGTCTAAGCACTGCTTTCATTGCATCCTACAAATTTTGATAAATTGCATTTTCATTTTTCTTTAATTCAAAATATTTTGTATTTCTTTTGAGCCTACTTATTTAGATTGTGTGATATTTAGAATTGTGTTATTTAATCTCTGCTATAGGTTAAATGATTGTCCCCTCAAAATCTCATGTTCAAATTTGATCCCAGGGCTGGAGATGGGGCTTCATGGGAGGCATTTGGGTCTTGGAGGTGGATCTCTCGTGCATAGAGTAATGCCCTCCCTTGTTGGGGGACTGAGCACGTTCTCACTCCATTGGTTCCCACAAAAGCCGGTTGTTAAATAGAGCCTGACCCCTCCCTCTTCCCCCTCTTGCCTTCTGTCTCACCACATGATCGCTGAACATTCTGGCTGCCCTTCACCTTCTGCCATGAGTGGAAGCTTCCCGAAGGGCTCCAGGAAAATCGTGGCATGATGCATCTCATACAGCCTATAGAACTGTGAGCCAAATAAACCTCTTTTCTTCATAAATTATCCAGCTTCATGTATTCCTTTATAGCTACACTAAACCAGTTCAGACAATCTCCAAATATTTGGGATTGTCTAGCTACTTTTCTGTTCCCGATTTCTAGTTTAATTCCACTGTGACCTGATGACATATTTCCCATAATTTTTATTGTTCTGCATTTGTTCCTGTGTGTTTTATGGCCCAGAATGTGACCTATCTTGCTGTATGTTCTATAGAAGCTTGGAAGAACATATGTTATGCTGTTTGTAGGTAGTATTGTATTATATAAATGTCAATTACATCATATTGATTGTGTTCCTCAAGTCAACTGTATTCACTGGTTTTCTACCTGCTGAGCTATGAATTACTGAAAAAGAAGTTTGAAGTCTCCAACTGCAATGGTGAATTTGTATATTTCTCCCTTTAGTTCCATCAGCTTTTGCATCATTTTTAGGTGTTTTTGCTCTGTTGTTAGGTGAATAAATGTTTAAGATTGTTGTCTTTTTTGAGAATTGATCCCTTTATCATTATGTAATGCACCTCTTTTCCCTTATAATTTTTCTTGCTCTGCTATCTTCTTTGTTCACAACTAATAAAGTTCTACTCAATTTTAAAAATTAGTGTTAACAAGATTTATATTTCTTAAAACCTTTATTTTTGACCTATGTCTTTATATTTCTAATGAGTTTCCTGTAGATTAAATACAGTTGGATTTTTTTTACCGCTATGAGCACCTTTGTCTTCAAATTGGCTTCTTTACACCATTTATATTTAAAAAATGATTACTGATATTGTTAGGTTAATATCCACCATATTTAAACTGTTTTCTATTTGCTATATTTGTTCTTTATTTTTTACTTTTCCTACTTTTCTGCCTTTTCCGATTTTAATAGGACATTTTGCATAATTTTATCTTCTTTTTTAGCACATTAATTATACACATTTTAAAAATATTTTAAGGCCAGGCACAGTGACTCAACCTGTAATCCCAGCACTTTGGGAGGCTGAGGCAGGTGGATCACCTGAGGTCAGGAGTTCAAGGCCAGCCTAACCAACATGGTGAAACCCCGTCTCTATAAAAATACAAAAATTAGTCAGGCATGATGGAAGGTGCCTGTAATCCCAGCTACATGGGGGGCTGAGGCAGGAGAATCACTTGAACCTAGGAGGAGGAGCTTGCAGTGAGCCATGATCACATCACTGCACTCCAGCCTGGGTGACAGAGCGAGACTCTATCTCAAAAAAAAAATATATATATATATATATATATTTTAATGGTAGCCCAAGTTTCCAACATACATTTTAAGTAATCTAACTCTACCTTTAAATGACACTATGCCACGGTCATTGCTGTCATTCACTTCACTAATCATATGATACCATCATCCTATTATTACTTTAAATAGTTATTTTTAGATCAATTAAGAATAAGAAAAGAAAAAAAGATTTTCTTTTACCTTTATTTATTCCTTCTTTGACACTCTTCCTTTGTTACATAGATTTGAGTTTCTGACCTTTATCACCTTCCTTTTCCCTGAGGAACTTCTTTTAATATTTTTTTACAGGGAAGGTCTGATGGTGATTATTTCCCTCAGCATTTGTCTGAGGAAGTCTTTATTTCTCAAGTTCGTATTTTTTTTCTTTATTTTAGCATTTAAATATTTCACTCCAGTCTTCTTCTGTGTTTCTGATGGGAAGTCTAATTTAATTCTTGTCCTGTTTTGCTGTAAGTCAGGTTACTTTGACTCCTTTGAAGATTTTCTTTTTGTCTTTGGTTTTCTGAAGTTTGTATATAATTGTTTTGGTATTTCTCCTGTTTACTGTTCTCTGTACTTCTTGACTTGTGATTTGCTGTGGTTAATTTGGGAAAATCCTCTGACAGTGTTACTTCAAATATTTCTTTAGCTTCTTGTTCTTCTCCTTCTGGTATTCCAAATAGATGTATATTATACTTTTGAAATTATTTCTGTTGACCTATCTTCAAGCTTACTCATTCTTTCCTCAAACTTGTTCTGTTGATGAACCGGTTGAAGACGTTCTTTATTTAAGTCAGTGATTTTTATTATTTCTAGCATTTCCTTTTGATTGTCTCCTAGAGTTGCCATCACTCTTCTTACATTACACATCTATTTTTGCATGTTGACTGTTTCCTCCATTGCAGTCTTTAAAATCTAAAACATAGTTATTTTAAATTCTCTATCTGATAATTTCCAAATTTGTGTCAAATCTGAGTCTGGTTCTGATGCTTGCCTTGTCTTTCTGACTTGTTTTTTCTTGCCTTTTTTCATACCTTAAAATTTTCCATTAAAACCCGTACATAATATATTGAATAGTAATCAGTGAGGCAAACAGGGCTTTAGTGAGCATTTTTTGTTGTTATTATTAATCTGGCTGAGAATCAAGCTATATATAATGTTTGCTGTAGATGTAGGTAGCGGTGGCTTCAAATTCCTCTAGTATCCTTATTTTGTCTCCACTCTTGACTTTGGGTATCCTTATATACTCCTCCACAGAGAGTCTGTGTTTTCTGGCTCTTTTAGGTGTAATCCACAGTTATATTGGAGCCCTGTTAGTGTGGTGAGAAGGTTGGCATAGGGGAAGTATTCTATACTCTTATGATTGCATCACAGTCTTTTAGGGGGCCTATGGCCCTTACAAGCATTTCTTAGCTTTGCTTCTCCCCTTACAAGGAACAGGAAGGGTATTGGTGTCCAGAGTGTGAAAAGTGACCTTCCCTCAAGTGGAATAAGTCTCTGCTAAAGGTTTTATCCCTCGCTGGAGGGTAGGTCTTTGTTATGGAGAATATTCTGGGTATATTTCACAATAACTTCCCTTCCATGCCCCCCACAGGACCATGATGGCATTTTCTCAGCTCGTTACTGTGAGAGCTTGGTGGGGCTTCTGGAGGTAAAATCCACAAGTGTGTGGGATTCCAAGAATGTGACCCCAGGAGTTTATCACTCTCACACGACTCCACACTCGCACTCCAGAAAATCATCAGCATTACCACTGAAGTGCTACCAAGAGTTTGTTTCTAGTGGTTTCTGTGGCGGGTAAACAGATCTCAGCTGTGACTCCTCTAATTCATCTATCTTTGCAGATTTCTGGGTGGCTGTTTGCTGTAGGAACTTCATTCTCATTTGGATACAGGAATTGTCACTGATTTTCAGTCCACTCAGGTTCTTCTTGTGGTAAGAGTGGAAGCAATGACTTTTAAGAACTTTACACATTGGAGTTAAAGCCAGATGTCTCTTGATGTATCTTTTTTTGACCTTATGCTCTCCTGTTTTATTCTTCCCCCACTTTATGGCTCTTCTATCATGCTATAAGCAGCAAGAGAAAAATAGTATCTTCCCCACTGCCCAGAAATCTCCTTAGCCATGTAGCCAAGTCTATCAGGTATACCTTCTGTTTTCAGCATAACTGCAGACCACATTAGTACTAGGCTTTTGCCATATCATAATAAATATCTCTCTTCCAATGAGATCACAGGGAGCCATCTCAGAATCAGCCTACTATAACTCCCATCACTATTTTATATGATTAATACAAAGGCCAGTAAATTCAGTGTCGTGTGGCCAGCTTTACTAATAAATCATATTTTTGATAGTAAAATCTGTAGCTTACAGATATGATTGTATTCATTAGAGATCCATTTTTCGTCCTGGATAAGCAAGACAACACAATAGATTACACAACATTAGGCTTGAAGAAACAAATTACAAGGGAGGTGAGGGGTCCTCAACATTTCTCCTTTCCTCCGTCGCTGCCCATTCCCAGACTCTCTCCCACAGCTCGCTCTCCTTCTGGACACCTGTGAGTTCTGTCCTTGCCTCTCCGCAATGTAGCTGTTGCTTTCAACACCCCCAAGCATCTTTGCTATGGCTCTTAAGCTGAAACAAACGCAGACCACCCCAAGCCTCATGTGATAGAGGAATCCTCAAAGCCGAAATCTGGACAAGTCTAAGCTTTCAACTTCCTTTCCTAACAGGAATAAGGAAATCAGTATATAGAACAAGTCGAATATGACTTAGGATTTACAAAATGTAATGCAGCATCATGTCACTGGGTTCATCTGGCTACCAATTTAGCTTGCTTGACAACTACATATGTTGCTTTTAAAAAATTTCATTAGGAATGTAAAAACACGCAAGTCAATATCTGAGAAAAGAATGGATATCTGAGAATAGCATTTGGGTTTCTACTAACTTGCTCTGATGAATAAGCTGTAAGTCACTGTTATGCCAACAATTCTGTGAGTTTTTAAATCAAATTTTGGTGACAATTTCATGTTTCTGATAGTAAAATTTTAAGTTCACTGCTCTTACTATCTTTCAGCAGTCCATTCTTTACACCAACTAAGCAGGCTACAAGGCACTAAAAATGAACTTACCTTTTGTGTATTATATTTTTACTGGTTAAACTTTCTATCCATCTTTCAGAAGAGTAGGAAAATTTAAGTTTAGCTGCTTGCTATGCAAACTCATATCCAGCCTTTACAGCAGAGGGAGGCCGAAGCAATAACCAGGGACATTTTTAATGCAACTAAATGCTGCTGTCTCACATTTAACCCTGTATCTGGGAGAAGCATGAATTGAATTTATTGTAGATCATTCTTTCTCATCAACCTAGAGGCAGGACTGAGAGAAAAGTATCCATGGTAATGAAGGTTTTCCTATGATGAACACCTAACACTTCCACAATTAAGTTAGTATTAGCATTCATCAATATTTTCTGAACGCCTTTTGAGCTTTCAATAGAGATGATGTTTCTGCCCAACACTCATATCAAGTACATAGTTGACACCTTGGCATCTAGGGCAATTCTGGAATGCCCTGAACCCAATAATGTCATGAACCAATTGCCAATAACTCTAGATACATACTGTGAAAGCTCTATGTTCCTAGGACCTATGATTGATAGTTGTATATTTGTAGGCACATCATGTAAAGTAAGTAAATGCAAGTAAATCCAGTTGAGCTTGGAATTTTGGTTGCTTTGGCACTTTCTGCCATTATGAAAGACCATTGATTACATAACCCCAGGCTAGCTGTGAAATAGTTCAAGATTGCCTTTGGCAAACAATTCCCACCAATCAGAAGACTGTTCTACATATCTTCTTCTGTGGAGATCCATACCATCATACCCACTATCTGCCCCTGGAGTGTACCCCGTGAAAGCTCGCTAGGCGTCCTAGGGCTTATTGGAATCCTAGCTCTGCTGTTTTTTAAAAATTTAATCATCCTGTGCTTTGTTTCCTACCTTTTAGGTCTTTCCAATTGATATTCTTTCCTATTTAGCTTTTAGACAGTCTTTTCAATGCATCTCATAAAGAAAGAGAAAAGGGCTATTAAAGCCTTGCAGTGGGCAGTGATAGGAATAAATGTAACTCTTTGGCAGGAGGCTGTCCTAAGGTTTCTGCACTACTTTGAAAAAGTCAACAGCCAGGGGTAGGTGAAGCCCATAGTATTTTTACTGTTAAAACTTCTACACATAACTAATCCTGACTGTGCTCTGTCTTTGGAAGATTATTTCAAATGGCATTGATGCTGGAGGAAGAACTGCGGAGAGGGACCTTATGGACCTCCATCGCCATTGCCACCGTCTTTCCCATGCATTGCAGCAGACTCTGTTGGGGCCCTGCCCATATCCTCTTGGCACTGGTTGTATCTGTGCCCACCAGCCTGACTTTCAATTGCAAGCACCTATGTTGGTGCCTGAGGGCTTTTGCTGCAGCCTGTCTTGGTATATGGCAGCCTGGGGGTTTCATGGAATTTTTGCCCCCACTCACAGCCCTAGAGAACTCACCAGTGGGACTTGGCAGATAAGTACCCCAGCCCTCAATCCTAAAATAGGATAACTTTGAGGCACATGTTCCACCCTGTCTTTCTGATTTCCCAGGGCCTACACTGGTCACTTGATTAACAGCGCACCCCGTATCGGCTTCTCTTACCTTCCATATTTCATAGGGTAGTCATGGGAATGCCCTGGAAGAACTCGAAGTACCTAGAGAGAAACAATGAAGGCCTCTGCTGCTGTGCTTTGGAATCCATGGCAGCATTTGCGTGCAATCACATCTTCCTACTCCTAGCCAATAACTGGAGTATGGCAGGGACACTAGCGCAGGCCTCGCCCTGGCAGGTGTGGGAACTTTCTGGTAGCTAGCTCTGGTTCAAGGACTTCCTGAAGAACTTCTTCATACCCTAGAAGTCGCCCAAGCATATTTCCTTCCATTGGGAGTAGACTTAACGTTTTAATCTGGTAACATCCCAGGCACTCTATTTTTTTTTCCCACACAGGTATTTTCCCTAATCAAATCTTTTCATGTTTATTCCCAACATGGTATCTGTTTCTTGAAGAACAAGGACTAACACATTTTAATTCCCACTCCCCCTGTAGTGTTCTTGGCATCACCTTCCCACTGAACTTCTTGTATGTGATAATCCTTGATTTACAGGCTATTTCTAGGAAGAACCCTGAACCAAGGCATATTATGAGGCACAAGCTAACAACCATAACTTTAGTTTAATTTTTCATTTCATAAAATTATATAATAATTAGAACTAGAAGGGGCCTCAGATGAGATATAGCTCAGCACACTCATGTTTTATATGAAGAATGAAGAGAAATTAGTTCGTCTCTCAGTTGAGATCCAGGCAGCAGTAGGAGATAACTTCGGATAATTACTGTGAGCTTAAGTATTGTAGATTGATGACCTACCTATCAAAGCAATCATTCCAAACAATTAATACAAAATTGTTTGAATTTGCAGGTCTTTTACAGCAGGACTTTTAAACCAGTAGGTTGTAAATCCCAGGAGTACAAGAGCTATGAATTTGTAGATTCCTTGCAATAGGTTACAACAGTCTACAGTCTGGATATGTAAAGTAGTTAATTCAACTATACACAACAATTTTCAAAATGTACTTAGAAGCTACTATGAATAACATCGTTAAGGGAATTAGGATTTTATTAATAATAATATCTATTTTAATCCAGTATCTAATTTTATCAGCCAGTGTGTACCACTACTTCAGCTACTCTCTGGTAAAGTCATATGAATTGTTGTGACATTTGCAGAGTGGATTTCATATTAGGAAATTTTGGAAAATAAAGATCTGTTCCATTTACCTACTCTAAATAAACCATGCAATTGGGATTAGGTGAATCCTTCCCTAATGTCTTTTTCTTTGACTAATAAAATCCCAAATCTTAATTCATTTGTATTGGTCTGATTATATGGCACTCCTGAAGATATACATGTGCTTTTTGAATTGATTGTGTAAGTTAATTCGATGTACTAAACTGTTATTTCTAAAACTCTATAACATTCAAATGACAAAGTCCATTCATCGTCTAGGTCTTACTGTATTAATTAAATGTTAAAATCATGCTGATTGAATTCAGCAAACTGACATCAACATTCCACTTGTTTTTCCTTACTGGTTTATTTTCATCCACCATCGTTGTATGTCCCTCATATATACCAACCATATATTCCTTCTGACTGCCCCACACACTTCCCTTTCCCTGATTCTGTTTCAGGCATGCTGCTTCCCACATTTGGAGCAACCTCCTTCATCCATTCTGGCAAACACTCTTTTCTTTGAAAACTCAAATGTATTCAAACACCTCTTTCTTTGAAACTCAGATGCATTCTCAGTTCCTTAGTAAGACCTGCACACTTTAGCACAGACAGCTCTACTGAGTCGAATGCCCTAATTCCTCAGGAATTTATCTCAAAGTATGATATTGATGGTCAATATACACACCATCACACCTATACAAAATATAGGTCAAATGTGACTCTTCAAATTTAGAGCCTGTTTCTCTGAAGGCAATTTTCCACTCCACACATTGAAGCACTAAAATATTTCAATGCAGAGACATAAAAGTTGCTCGCTCTCTCTCTCTCTCTCTCTATATATATATATATATAATTTATTATAGTTTGATATATAAATATATAAAGAAAAATGAACTATTACAGTTTGAAAAAAGTCATTGAGGCTCTTTTTATTGACATGGGTGGAACTGGCTAGACTCAGTCTGCTTAATGATTCTTCAGTTACATTCTACAGCTTCATTAGTAGAACCTTATGAATTTAGCAAAAATCTGGGCTGATTTACTTTTTGTTTTTTGAAACGGGGTCTCACTCTGTCACCTAGGTTGGAGTGCAGTAGTGTGATCCCAGCTCACTGCAACCTCCATTTCCCAGGCTCAAGTGATCCTCCCACCTCAGCCTCCTGAGTAGCTGAGACCACAGGCACGCACCACCACGCCTGGTTAATTTTTTTTGAATTTTTATTAGAGATGGGTTTTTGCCATGTTGGCCAGGCTGGTCTCAAACTCCCAATCTCAGGTGATCCACCCACCTCAGCCTCCCAAAGTGTTGGGATTATAGGCATGAGCCACCACGCCCGGCCTGGGCTGGATTACTTTTGTATTCTCTATGAGGATGAGTTTGACTAAGCAAATCAATAATGTAAACAAAACTGAACTACCTAAGAGAAAAAATTATGTTCACACATTTAGCATATGAGTTATCTTTCTTGTCATGTTAAACATACATGACATACAATATACCATTTTCAAGTGTAGAATTCAGTAGTGTTAAGTGCACTCACAATGTTGTGTAAACATCACTGCTGTCTTGTTCCCAAGCTTTTTAACGATACCAGATGGAAACCTCGTCTTTCTAACTGGGAATATCCTCATTTGAAGTCTACGAGAATGCTCATTACAGCATTGCTTGTAATGCTGATGGGAAGTTGGAAACAACCTAAATATTCTTCACTGGGAGAGCATTAGGACAAATACCTAATGCTTGTGGGGCTTAAAACCTAGATGACAGGTTGATGGGTGTAGCAAACCACCACGGCACATGTATACCTATGTAACAAAACTACACATTCTGCACATGCATCCCAGAACTTTAAAAAAAAAAAAGAAAAGAAAAAATTATCTATAGAGGGGGGAAAAGGGTAGAAATGTGATATGGGTATAAAAAAATTAACAGATAAACAACAACAAAAAAGCCTTATTGGCTATCACTATTTCTACGTAACATGATGCTAGATGTCCTAGCCAGGACACTAAAGCAAGCAAAATAATTAAAAGACAAAAAGCTATAAATGAAGTAACACTTGTTATTTGCAGAAGATATGACATGAAGAAAACTCTACGGGGTTTACAAATAAAGGACCACATCTAATACACGAATTTAGCATCATCAATACACAAAAATCAATTTATGTCTATATACTAGCAATGAAAAATTGAAAATAAAAAATTTAAAAGTACCACCCACAAAAGCATCAAAATAGCATAAAATTGTTAGTAATAAATTTAATAAAAGTTATGCAAATCTGCTACATGAAAAATGGCAAAATATTACTGAGAGAAATTAAAGAAAACTAATTAAATGGAGAGACATAGTTTATGAATCAGAAAACTCAATACTGTATGATATTCATTATTTGCCATATAAATTGTCATATAAATTGATACCTGAATATAAAATTTATCTGGAAATGCAAAGAACATATAAAATACAAAATGATTTTGAAAAAGTATAAAGTTTAAGGACTTATACTATCTGATTCCAAGATTTACTATAAAGCCATAGGAATAAAGGCCTTGCGGTATTGGTGCAGGAAGAGAAAAAGAGATTTATGGGGTAAATTTGACTCACACATATATCATCAACTCATTTTCAAGAGATTTGTCATCATCAATTGATTTTCAACAGAGACACGAGAGCTATTCCATGAGGAAAAGAAAGCATATAACAAATTTGTTAGGACAACTCGACATCCACATGAAGAAAACACTAAGCCTTCACTCATAAAATAGATCATATACAAAATTTCATTAGAAATAGATCATGGACTTAAACAAAACCATAAAACTTCCAGAAGAATAACTTTGCAAACATGAGACTGGCAAAAAATTTAAAACAGAAGACAGTGGTATTAACCATGAAAGAAAAAATGCAAAATTGAACTTCATCAAACTTAAAATAGTCTGTTCTTCAAGAATACAGTATTGCAAAAATGGGAAGGCTAGGTACAGATTGCAACCAGATATTCCCAATACATATGTCTGCCCAAGATTTATAAAGAAGTCTTATAACTAAATAATCAAAAGACAAGCTATCAATAGATAATGGTCAAAGGACTCAGCAGACACTTTACAAATGAAAATATATGAATGGCCAGTGAGCACATAAGACAATGATCAACATTATTAGCCATCAGAACAATGAGAATTAAAACTGTATTAAGATACCAGTTCGTGGCCAGGCACGGTGGCTCACACCTGTAATCCCAGCACTTTGGGAGGCTGAAGTGGGCGGATCACGAGGTCAGGAGTTCAAGACCAGCCTGACCAACATGGTGAAACCCAGTCTCTATTAAAAATACAAAAATTAGCCCGGCATGGTGGCAAGCACCTGTAATCCTAGCTTCTCAGGAGGCTGAGGCAGGAGAATCGCTTGAACCCAGGATGTGGATGCTGCAGTGAGCCGAGATCACACCACTGCACTCTGGCCTGGGTGACAGAGTGAGACTTTGTCTCAAAAAAAAGCGGGGGGAGGGCAGAATATATTCATAAAAGGAAGTACTACTCATTGACTAAGAAACAGAGGACAACAGAGGACACCACTGTATTGTTCCATTTGCACGAACTGTGCAATCTACAGTAGAAAAAGCAGGTCAGTCACTGCTGAGCATGGGGCAGGCCAGACTGTCTGCAAAGGGGCACAGGGAGCTTTTCGGAGTTGGGAAAATCTACATCTGGATCAAGGTAGGCCACTCAGGCCTATACATGTATAAAATTGCATCAAAACCTGTAACTAAAATATGTGCATTCTATTGCATGTAAATTACACTACAATAAAATGAATTAGAAATGAGGTAGAACTCCAGTTATTGGCATCGAGTGATACCTATAATAATTTGAGTGGTTAAGTCCAAGACACAGAAAAAGATGTGTAGTATGATCTGATGTATTTAGAAAAGGAGTATGTATGTGTGTTGTGGATGCCCATTTGTGAAAATTCCAACACACTTTTTGCCAGTCTTTTCCTAAGCCTAAAGAGTGATTTCCTTTTGTGGAGGGAAGGAGTATCAGTATGGTGGTAGGGAGGAGATGTGGAATTTGAGAAATGTATGAAGAGGAAATACCTTTTTGTTTTGTTTTCATTCCAAATACTGCTTATTGCCTCCCTCTGCCTTTAGTTTTTTCAGCAAGAATTCATTTGATTTTTAAAAAATAATAAAAGAAAAGATGTAAATATGTTATCATTCTCTTTCTGGGTTCTGTGCAACTTGACAGTGACACTTGCATTACAAATTATTTTTAAAATTCTTAATAATAGTTAATACTTACTATATGAGAGTTATTACTTTTACTGTGTGCTCTGTACCACGCTAAGCCCTTTGTGTGTGTTATCTTGGTTGCTTCTCACAATAGCTCTATGACCAAGTTTCATGATTAGTAAAAGTAGTATCAGAATTCAAACTCATGTGGCCTATTCTAAAGCCTATTGTGAATTGATTGCACTATACTTTCTAATTTTACAGGGTTTGTTAGTAGCAAAGCCAGATTTCAAATCTCAAACTTCTGATTTGGTTCAGAATTCTTTTTCATTTCTTGGTGGTAATCTCCAAGGTAAAAAATATTTTAAAAGGCATTTAAAATGATTTTATTGAATTTTAGGATACTGGTAGTACACAGCCACAAAAAGTAAGAGTAATCTAGTGTATAGTTTTCTAAATATTATTTTAGGTGGAACTTGTGGTTAATTCTCACTTGTTATAGAGCAAAGATTGAAGTTACTTTTAAATATCATACACATACTTTTATAATCAGATGTAAAACCTTGTATATATACAGTTGTCCCTTGGTATCCATGGGGAATTAGTTCCAGGACCCTCCTGCAGATACCGAAATCCACGAATGCTCAAGTTCCTTCTATAAAATGGTGTAGTATTCGTGTATAACCTACACAATCCTCCCATATACTTTAAATCATCATAGATTACCTATAATATCTAATACAATGTAAATGCTATGGAAATAGCTGTTACACTGGATTGTTTAGGGAAATACAGAAAAGTCTGTGCACGTTCAGTACAGATACAACCATACTTGTTTTTTAACATATTGTTTGATCTGTGGTTGGTTGAATCCACGAATTCAGAACCCATGGATACAGAGGCCAGACTGTACTTACTGTTGCACTGGGACTTTCAAAGACTGTTATCTGATAAAATGTTTATTTAGAGACAGGCATATCATACATTGACACCAGAACCTGGTGCCTACCTCTGAGTGTAGGACAAATGTTTAGTACTGAGTGTTGGTTTAGTAATCTCATTGTATTCTTGTAGGCAATGTAGTCATTCACTATTCAATATAGCCTTAGAAATGTTAGAATATAATACCCCATTCATTGATACATCTCCATAGATTTGTTGAACTGTAAAATAACTTAGTGGTCATTCAGTCTGTGGGTGTAGCCTTTGTTGAACGTTTGATTCATTCAGTTTTTTTTAATTTAAAAATAATTGATTAGTTCCTGTTAGTCAATGTTCTAGCAAAAATACTCAACTTCTTCAAAGGAGGAGAAATAATGAAAATAAAAGGATATGGAAGGTGCATCACTCCGGAGCTAATGCCATTTGGGAGGCTTTTCCACACCTCAGTCTGAATATGTGAGTGGAAAGAGCAGTTGCCCAAACCTAGAGAGAGCCAGAGAGGGCTGCCTGAGAGGAATTATGAAGTGCCTCTCCTGCCTCCGCTCCTCCCAGCTTCTGATCTCCCACCAGGACCTCATGGTGGTGGAACCCATGCAGAAAGAGAAGGCAAGAGAACCTGCTGATGCAGTACA
The DNA here is from genome assembly GCF_009828535.3 of Hylobates moloch. Lineage (NCBI taxonomy): Eukaryota > Metazoa > Chordata > Mammalia > Primates > Hylobatidae > Hylobates > Hylobates moloch. The sequence continues at coordinate 234,120,864 of NW_026652276.1, read as the reverse complement.
TACAGGTCTGGCTCCAGATGCCCAAACCAGGGTAGAGAAGACTGCAGGCTGGATCAGGAGGGACATTTGGAAAATATCCTGCACAGTCTCCAAGATTTTAAGAGGAGAATATTGATGGAGCTATATGAAGAACAGATACACAGATAGTACATGACTTCCCTTGAGAAATGGCAAGATGTGGTTATATTAAAACTGGATTTCTTCATGTAAGCAACAGTGATAACTGAGTAGCAATTGCCCTCTTTCAACAATGAGTGAAGTCACCACTTACTTTGCGTCTTACCCTTCCCACTTCATTCAGATTTCCTCTGTACGGGTTTGGGTTCCAGCTCATTTTCTTACTTATAAAAGGAATTCATTATCAACCAGAGGTTGCATAGAAGATAATTTGCCCAAGCTACCTGGTTACTGGTGGATACAGGTTGAGAACCTAGGAGCATTAGCCATGATAGGTTACCTTATGCTATGGTTGCAAATCTTTGCTGAAATATCTGTGGTTTATTATGACAAAGATTTGTATTTTAAGTTACTCAAAATATCCTGTGGGTCACATGGTGACTCAGAGACATGGCCTGTCTCCACTTTGCTGCTCTGTCATCTCAATGTGTGGCTTCCAGGTTAGCACAGCTGGAGAACAGAAGGCCAGAGGGCCACTCAGGGGATTTTGCTCCACTGTGGAGGGGATTTTCATCTCTATTCAGGGTCCCCTGGCTGGAATTACTCACATGGCTCTATCCAACTGTAGGAAAGTTGGAAATTGTAATTTCTGTGTGCCCAAGAAGGAAACAAGCAGCTATTGGTGAGTGTGAGCAATTGCTCCCACAATAAGAATCTTTCATTTGGGTTCGGGCTTTTTTCAGCTTGATAATGCCACTTTTTGTTCTACCTTAGCTGGTGTGTTGACTGTCATATTTGCAATACAGACCTTCAGAGCTATTCGCACAGGAGATAGCAAGACGAATGCCTGCTGGGGGGCTCAGTGAAGACCCTACAGAGGAAAAGTGACTTGGATTTTGTTTTGAGGCTTGTGTAGGATTTAGAAATGTAAGAAGAATGGTTTAAGTTATTTCAAACTGTCCACATTGACTCAGTAAAGGTAAGTGGGAAGAATTCTCACAGCTTGTCTTGGTAAACCAGGCAAGTCAGTCTTACTCCTAGTAAAACAGTTGTGCAGAGAAAAATCAGGTTGGATCTTTGAATGCTTGATTGTGGATCTTGGACTTCACCTCATGGTTAATAGGCAGGAATTGGTTCAATAGCCAGTAATTCTTAACAGGAGGAAAGAGTGTGTCAGTTGGATTCTATAGAACCAGTTTCACTCTCCATTTGTATTTGCAGATTCAGCTTCGACACAATTTTCTTATGTTCTGAAAGTTCAAGCACAAGCACTTGGGAGATAGTTGGCTGTGTGTTTCTGCCCTGGGTTTTCTAAGACTAACCACCCAGTGAATTCTGCAAAACCCTGTTAAATAGTGTTCCTAGCCATGGAGGACCAGGGAAAGCCAAAGGCAGAACTGTCTCTGTGAGTAATGATATAGCTGCAGACCCTGATGGGGCGCAGTGCATTATTAATAGAACAGGGCATAAGGATGCATGCTGTCAGAGCTACCCCATCTATTTTTGTGACACGGGGGACTTGTAGCCACTGCATTGATTTGCAATGGTGAACTGTCATTTCCAATAACAACTGTCTATGATAATATTTAAAACAATACTGAAAATTCACTGAATATAATATTTTTAAAGGATGTCATCTTTTAAAAAATGTATGTGAATTTTAAAGACAAGTAGATGAATCGAACACCAATGATTATTAAATTATCCTAAATTTACCTGGGATTGCAATAAAATTAATGTTCCCTAGAAATTATGAATGGTTGAATTAAAGCATAATAATTGAATGCAAACACCACAAAATTTTTGCTTTTCCACTTTGGCTTTTTGTTTTGTTTTGTTTTGAGACTGAGTTTCACTCTTGCTGCCCAGGCTGGAGTACAATGGCATGATCTCGGCTCCCCGCAACCTCCACCTCCTGGGTTCAAGCAATTCTCCTGCCTCAGCCTCCTGAGTAGCTGGGGTTACAGGTATGCACCGCCACACCTGGCTAATTTTTTTTTGTATTTTCAGTAGAGATGGGGTTTCTCCATGTTGGTCAGGCTGGCCTTGAACTCCTGACCTCAGATGATCCGCCCACCTTGGCCTCCTAAAGTGCTGGGATTACAGGCATGAGCCACCATGCCCTGCAACTTTGGCATTGTTAATAACCTGTAGGGTTGTCATTTAGTTTTAAAACAGCAAGTAATTTTGCTTATTGCCACCTTGGTTAATCTCCTTCCACTCCTGAGAAAAACAAACAGTGACCTCAGTACCCATTTTTTTCTTGCACAACTTTCCCTCTCTCTCCAGATGAAGTTTGTGCAAGTGTGAGTTAGGAGATTTGATGAAATTATTCACCCAGGTGTAAGTGTCGGTACGTTATTAATACTTTCTCTAAGAACATTCACATCTTCACCTGGGCTTGCTGCTGCCCCACGTAGTAAGGATGCAACAGTTTGTGGTTCTCTAGAGAGCTTTGCCACTAGTTTTGCAGGGAGAGGGCTTTTAGTGTCTTAGCCATAGTGACATGTAAACAATTGATATGAGAGTTTTTCTTGAGAATGAGTTTTTATACAAAGAAAAGGGAGAGGAAGAGAACATTGCTGGCCTTGGAAATCTGAAAAACAGACATAAAACAGGAAAAGAAAGAAAGTAGATTATTTAGTTTGCCATGTTCATAATTTAAGGTTAATGTAGTTTGGATATGCCCCCACCAAATCTCGTGTTGAATTGTAATCCCCACTCTTGGAGGCGGGGCCTGGTGGGGGTGTTTATATCATGGGAGCGCATTCCTCATGGAGGGCGTAGGCCATCTCCTTGGTGATGAGTGAGCTCTGCGTTCACAAGAGATCTGGTCATGTAGAAGTGTGCGGCACCTGCCTCCCACTCTTTTGCTCTTGCTTTTGCCCTGTGAAGTGCCTGCTCCCACTTCACCTTCTTCTGTGAGTAAAAGCTCCCTGAGGCCTCCCCAGAAGCTGAGCACCATGCTTGTACAGCCTTCAGGCTTGTGAGCCGATTGAAGCTCTTTTCTTTAAAAATTACACCATCTCAGGATCTGGGGCAAAGGTACTCCAACAATAGAAGATGCTGTTGACAATACCTGCTCGATTCCAGCCAAACTACAATGGAACCTGCCCCTGCCAGGGTTTCAGCAGGGCCAAGCTGGAAGCTGATTTTCCACCCTAGCTCCCGTCCCGGGGAAGCAGGCCATGGGCTCCAGTTTATCTGTGGTGTCAGCAGGATGCAGTGTAAGCCCACTTCCATTAGGCAATGATGAGACAGAATGAGGCAACACAAGGTAGAGTGGTCCACGTTCTGCTCTCCCTTCCCTCCTGTACTGGCCCTGGGCCCAAAGGAGACTGAACAGATACACAGCCTTGGTGCTACATCTCAACAGAGAAGCTGGCTATTAAAAAAAAAAAAAAAAAAAAGAGTAGGCCAGGTGTGGTGGCTCATGCCTGTAATCCCAACACTTTGGGAGGCTGAGGTGGGCAGACCATGAGATCAAGAGATCGAGAACATCCTGGCCAACATGGTGAAACCCCATCTCTACTAAAAATACAAAAAATGAGCCAGGCATAGTGGCGCACGCTTGCAATCCCAGCTACTTGGGAGGCTGTGGCAGGAGAATTGGTTGAACCCAGGAGGCGGAGGTTGCAGTGAGCTGAGATCACGCCACTGCACTCCAGTCTGGAGACAGAGCTAGATTCCATCTCAAAAAAAAAAACAAAAAACAAAGTAAATAGGATTCACAATCTTATCAAAATTCCAGAATACAATAAAAAATCGCCCATCATAGCAAGAACTAGAAAAATCACAAATGAATGAAGAGTCAGTTGAGACTCCAACATAAAGATGACACAAGGTGTTGGAATTATTTGCAAAGAATTTTAGAGTAATTGTCATAAAAATGCTTCAATAAGCAATTATGGGTTCTCTTGAAACAAATGAAAAAAAACAGAAAATTTCAGCAAAAGTAGAGCCTAGAATTAAAAATGAAAATCATAGGGGTGGAGCCAAGATGGCCGAATAGGAACAGCTCTGGTCTCCAGCTCCCAGCCCCAGCGACACAGAAGACGGGTGATTTCTGCATTTCTGCTTGAGGTACCGGTTTCATCTCACTAGGGGGTGCCAAACAGTGGGTGCAGGACAGTTGGTGCGGCGCACTGTGCGCCAGCCGAAGCAGGGTGAGGCATTGCCTCACTCGGGAAGCGCAAGGGGTCAGGGAGTTCCCTTTCCTGGTCAGAGAAAGGGGTAACAGACGGCACCTGGAATATCGGGTCAGTCCCACCCTAATACTGCGCTTTTCCAGCAGGCCTGGAAAATGGCACACTAGGAGATTGTGTCCCACACCTGGCTCGGAGGGTCCTATGCCCACTGAGTCTCGCTGATTGCTAGCACAGCAGTCTGAGATCAAGCTGCAAGGCGGCAGCGAGGCTGGGGGAGGGGCACCCGCCATTGCCCAGGCTTGCTTAGGTAAACAAAGCAGCCAGGAAGCTCGAACTGGGTGGAGCCAACCACAGCTCAAGGAGGCCTGCCTGCCTCTGTAGGCTCCACCTCTGGGGGCAGGGCACAGACAAACAAAAACTCAGCAGGAACCTCCACAGACTTAAATGTCCCTGTCTGGCTGACAGCTTTGAAGAGAGTAGTGGTTCTCCCAGCACGCAGCTGGAGATCTGAGAACGGACAGACTGCCTCCTAAAGTGGGTCCCTCACCCCTGAGCAGCCTAACTGGGAGGCACCCCCCCCCCAGTAGGGACAGACTGACACCTCATTCGGCCAGGTACTCCTCTGAGACAAAACTTCCAAAGGAACTATCAGACAGCTGAATTTGTGGTCTCACGAAAATCCGCTGTTCTGCAGCCACCACTGCTGACACCCAGACAAACAGGGTCTGGAGTGGACCTCTAGTAAACTCCAACAGACCCGCAGCTGAGGGTCCTGTCTGGTAGAAGGAAAACTAACAAACAGAAAGGACATCCACACCAAAAACCCATCTGTACATCACCATCATCAAGGACCAAAAGTAGATAAAACCACAAAGATGGGGTAAAAAACAGAGCAGAAAAACTGGAAACTCTAAAAAGCAGAGCACCTCTCCTCCTCCAAAGGAGCGCAGTTCCTCACCAGCAACGGAACAAAGCTGGATGGAGGATGACTTTGATGAGTTGAGAGAAGAAGGCTTCAGACGATCAAACTACTCCGAGCTACGGGAGGAAATTCAAAACAATAGCAAAGAAGTTAAAAACTTTGAAAAAAAATTAGACGAATGGATAACTAGAATAACCAATAGAAAGAAGGGCTTAAAGGAGCTGATGGAGCTGAAAGCCAAGTTTCGAGAACTACGCGAAGATTGCAGAAGCCTCAGTAGCAGATGCAATCAACTGGAAGAAAGGGTATTGCTGATGGAAGATGAAATGAATGAAATGAAGCGAGAAGGGAAGTTTAGAGAAAAAAGAATAAAAAGAAATGAACAAAGCCTCCAAGAAATTTGGGACTATGTGAAAAGACCAAACCTACGTCTGATTGGTGTACCTGAAAATGATGGGGAGAATGGAACCAAGTTGGAAAACACTCTGCAAGATATTATCCAGGAGAACTTCCCCAATCTAGCAAGGCAGGCCAACATTCAGATTCAGGAAATACAGAGAACGCCACAAAGATACTCCTCGAGAAGAGCAACCCCAAGACACATAATTGTCAGATTCACCAAAGTTGAAATGAAGGAAAAAATGTTAAGGGCAGCCAGAGAGAAAGGTCGGGTTACCCACAAAGGGAAGCCCATCAGACTAACAGCTGATCTCTCGGCAGAAACTCTACAAGCCAGAAGAGAGTGGGGGCCGATATTCAACATTCTTAAAGAAAAGAATTTTCAACCCAGAATTTCCTATCCAGCC
>NW_026652276.1:234031593-234109871 GCF_009828535.3 Hylobates moloch | reverse complement strand
AACTGGATCCCTTCCTTACACCTTATACAAAAATTAATTCAAGATGGATTAAAGACTTAAATGTTAGACCTAAAACCATTAAAATCCTACAAGAAAACCTAGGCAATACCATTCAGGACATAGGCGTGGGCAAGGACTTCATGTCTAAAACACCAAAAGCAATGGCAACAAAAGCCAAAATTGACAAATGGGATCTAATTAAACTAAAGAGCTTCTGCACAGCAAAAGAAAGTACCATCAGAGTGAACAGGCAACCTACAGAATGGGAGAAAATTTTTGCAACCTACTCATCTGACAAAGGGCTAATATCCAGAATCTACAATGAACTCAAACAAATTTCAAGAAAAAAACAAACAACCCCATCAAAAAGTAGGCAAAGGACATGAGCAGACACTTCTCAAAAGAAGACATTTATGCAGCCAAAAAGCACATGAAGAAATGCTCATCATCACTGGCCATCAGAGAAATGCAAATCAAAACCACAGTGAGATACCATCTCACACCAGTTAGAATGGCCATCATTAAAAAAGCAGGAAACAACAGGTGCTGGAGAGGATGTGGAGAAATAGGAACACTTTTACACTGTTGGTGGGACTGTAAACTAGTTCAACCATTGTGGAAGTCAGTGTGGCGATTCCTCAGGGATCTAGAACTAGAAATACCATTTGACCCAGCCATCCCATTACTGGGTATATACCCAAAGGACTATAAATCATGCTGCTATAAAGACACATGCACGCATATGTTTATTGCGGCACTATTCACAATAGCAAAGAGTTGGAACCAACCCAAATGTCCAACAACGATAGACTGGATTAAGAAAATGTGGCACATATACACCATGGAATACTATGCAGCCATAAAAAATGATGAGTTCGTGTCCTTTGTAGGGACATGGATGAAACTGGAAAACATCATTCTCAGTAAACTATCGCAAGGACAAAAAACCAAACACCACATGTTCTCACTCATAGGTGGGAATTGAACAATGAGAACTCATGGACACAGGAAGGGCAACATCACACTCCGGGGACTGTTGTGGGGTGGGAGGAGGGGGGAGGGACAGCATTAGGAGATATACCTAATGCTAAATGACAAGTTAATGGGTACAGGACATCAACATGGCACATGGATACATATGTAACAAACCTGCACATTGTGCACATGTACCCTAAAACCTAAATTATAATAAAAAAAGAAAAAAAGAAAAAAATGAAAATCATAAGAATACCTCAAATAAAAGGCTATGCATGGGCTCAACATGTCATCTCAATGAAACGGAGGTGACAGACGATGGAATCCGTGAGCTTGAGGATAGCTCAGTGGAATTTGTTCCATCTGAGAAACAGAAAAACAGTTATAGGGCAGCAGAGTCTCATGGGTCAATAACAAAAGAGCTCACATTTGTATACTTGGAGTCCAAGATAAAACGGAAAAATGTTTAAAGCAGCCAGGGAGAAATGAAACGTTGCTGACAGGAGAACACCAATTCAAATGGTAGCAGATTTCTCATCTCAAACCATGGAGACCAGAAATGAATGAAGTGCTTTTCCAAGTGCTGAAAGAAAAGAATAGTCACCTGCCAATTTTATACCCACAGAAATTATCCTTCAAGAATGAAAGGGAAATAAAGAGGTTTTCCAGACAAAAGAAAACAAGATAAATTTGTTGCATAACAAACCTACCCTTACAGAAGGGCTGGCGGAAGCATTTTTTTTGTTTTTTGTTTTTTATTTATTTTATTATTATTATTTTTGAGATGGAGTATCATTGTGTCGCCTAGGCTGGAGTGCAGTGGCACAATCTCGGCTCACTGCAACCTGTGGCTCCTGGGTTCAAGCGATTCTCCTGTCTCAGCCTCCCAAGTAGCTGGGATGACAGGCGCCCGACACCACACCTGGCTAATTTTCTGTGTTTTTAGTAGAGATGGGGTTTTGCCATGTTGGCCAGGCTCGTCTTGAACTACTGACCTCAGGTGATCCGCCCACCTCGGCCTCCCATAGTGCTGGGATTACAGGTGTGAGCCACTGTGCCCGGCCACACCTCATGAGTTTTTAAAAGCGATATTTGATGTTTGAAGCAAAAGTTACTATGCCATCTGATGGGATGCTCAATGCATGTAGAAGAAATACCTGAGACAAGGATATTTAAAAGATGGGAACTGGAAAGATACCTGAAGGAAGGGTGATCCTCCACTTTACTCCACGCGATAAGGCCTCACTTCCGGGGACTGTGATGGGTTAGGGGTACATGGTGGATCCATTGACACAGAACTCGCAGTGCTCTGCATGTCGCGTGTGCAATGGGGCCAGGGAGCTGCAGGGCTGCCCTGGAGCGGATAAGGAGTGGCCGGAGCTTCGCAGAGGAAATGGGGTAGATCATGTGGGGCTGTTGGTTACATTGAGGCCACTGTAAAGTGATTGGATGTTTTTCTAAATGTAGATATTTAGTTATTAGAATAAATGAGCAAGAAGTGACAGAATCTGACTTGATTTATTTTTTATTTTTATTTATTTTTTTTTTTTTGAGATGGAGTCTCGCTCTGTCGCCCAGGCTGGAGTGCAGTGGCGCGATCTCGGCTCACTGCAAGCTCTGCCTCCCGGATTCACGCCATTCTCCTGCCTCAGCCGATCGAGTAGCTGGGACCACAGGTGCCCGCCACCTCACCCGGCTAATTTTTTGTATTTTTAGTAGAGACGGGGTTTCACTGTGTCAGCCAGGATGGTCTCGATCTCCTGACCTCGTGATCTGCCCGCCTCCGCCTCCCAAAGTGCTGGGATTGCGGGCTTGAGCCACCGAGACCGGCCGACTTGAATTTTTAAAATATCACCCTAGCTACTGTGTTGAGATTTCAGTGTGAGGGTTAAGGGCAGGTGCAGTACGACGAATTAGAAGGTTATTTCGGGAAACCAGGCAAGGCCATTGCGAGTGGAGGGGAGAAACCAGTGGGTTCTGGGGGATGGTAGTTTCAATACAGAACCAAAGGAAATCTTGGTGGTGGAAAAGCGGGATTTTAGGATGGCTCCCGGGAGTTCGGCTTCAGTGGCCACTAATTGAGGTGAAGAAGACTGCGGGAGAACAGGTGGGGTGGAAGATCAGAAGTCTGGCTAGGGTTGAGATGCCGATTAAGCATCCAAGCAGCTGGATATGTAAATCTAGATTTAGGAAGAGAGCTACAGACTTGGGATAAAAAATTGGACGTAGTTACTATGTGGAGAGTGCTTAAAAGGATGAGATTGGATGGTCACCTAGGGAGCAGGTGTCAACTTTACTCATGGAACCATAAAAATGTAAATCTGGATGGAATATCTATAACATCAGCAAACAAGAATGAGGGGCCTCTCTATTTTTTGCTGGTGTACCCCAATTCTCCCTATAGCACCTGGCATATAGTGGGCATTTGATAATATTTACTGAATGAACAGTGACATGTGTGACCTGTCCACCATTGAGCAGATCAGCATCAGATCCAGGGCAACAGTGGAAATCTTCTCATTTCTAATTCAATGGTCGTTTATTGTCCCTAACTCTCCTGCCAAATTTAATTCTCATTATCTTACTTGTGTTCAACACTAAATTCTGATGACTTTATTGGTTGTTAGTTTTCATAAGTTATTCTTAAACTTATGATGCCTTTAAAACTAAAATTGACTGCATTTTTCTCCTATTTTAGGAAAAAATGAAGACAGGCTAATTTTGTGATAAATCAAATTTGAAAGAGAGTAAGATTTTTTTAATTTAATAAAAATGCTTTTTACCCATTTTATAGAATTATAACACTATTCAACCCTTTTAAAACCTGGTTGCTATAGATTTTCTCCACATCACAAGGAATTCAATACTATATTAGATATTAAAAGCCTAAAAACATAAAGATTGATGATGGTTTGTGTCAGACAAGTTTTAAAATAATAAGGAAAATAGATATAGGGAATGTATTGATAATAGAATGTACATTTTCTTAAATATAGGCTAAATTAGATTGAGGATTGTATTAATTCCAAATGAATCATTTTATTAGCACTAGCTTAGAGGAATAATTTCTTCCATACACAGAAAATTACTGTGTATACTCAATATTACTAAGATATAAAAGCCATTAGGTTTTTGTTTGTTATGCTTTTTCTGACTTTTCTCCATATAAGTGAGAAGCAATTATCACTTGAATCAACAATATATATTAATTTTGAAAAACAGAAATAAATATAAAAAAGGTTATAATTTTTATGACCATAGGCGCTAAGAAACCTAACCCTGTGTTTTCCACAGAAACCACAGTCCAGTGTTTACTCTGTTCCCGGCAACTTCATAGAACACAGCTACCATGAATAATGAGAATCGACACCACCTCTTTTTAAGCGCTTTAACTTTGACATTTCAATTTGGTTTAAAATTTTAATCCCTCCGTGTGTGTTTGTGTATGTGTCTCTCTGCGTGTGTGTGTGCATGTGTGTGTGTTTGTGATGAAAGAAATACATACACTAATTCTCCGAAACTCCTATGGGTGATTTAATCAACACGTATTTCTGAAGTTCTTACTTTCATCAGCATTTTCTTAAGTTCTTTGGAGAACATGGACATTTAAAGTATTCATTACCCTGGCTCCAAAATGTGCAATTTAATGCAGCATACATTGCAAACAAATTTATAAGGAATATCATATTGTGACAAATAAGGGCTACAGGAGCTTACTGGCCTGTCCCTACTCTAAAGATTAAAGTGGTCAAATGAAGGGGCCGCTTGGAGGATGCAGAGGCTGAAAATGGTAAGCATTAGGGCAGGTCAGAGAAAGGGCTGTTTATTTCAGGAAGAATACATGATATTAAGCATACCATATGCATTATGGAAAGTAAATAAAGAGTAGATTTATACTATATGAAATATTTTAGAGTAACAGGATGCAATTTACAGCTAATGGGAAAAGACTGCTAAGTTATTGCTGTGTCATAACTATTTTATTGTGATTTAAAAGCTTTGTATAAAACAATATCCGGTATCTTCAGAACTAATATTTGATTTGAAGTACCTTTCTATTAAAACTTCCCTGACCATCTAATTGTATTAAAAATAACATACTGGGAATAGGATGTGTCCTCAAATTAAATTGCTTTTCAATGGTGTTAAGGTAAAATAATGCCGGTGTGTTTATTGTTTTTATTAATATGACATATTGTGTGATACCTGGGCCCAACAGCTGTTTCAATTGTGGGTGATATTTATGTAAGAGCAAACTTTAAAAAGATGACAACTCTGCAGATTCTGCAGCGGTAAGCCCTTCTTGACTCTTTTCTGCAGGTTGTGGATGAGAGAGCTGCCCCATGGCTGGGCTGTTTTTACGTATACTGGCTGCTTACAGGCTATCACACTGCTGAATCACGTGTACTTGAAGACCAGCAGAGGGGTGGTGGATGTGCCGCTGCCCACACTGTGTAATGATGGTGGCAGAGCGGGCCCAACAGCACCCTTGGAGTCTACACAGGAAGATAAAGTCATGCATAGGTAATGTCCTCTGACTGGTTCTGAAATATATAAAGGCTGACATTTTTCAGGGACAGAGCAAATTATCCTATACCTCTTTATCCTCTAGAATTTAATTTCAAGTTGCCTAAGTCTGCGTAGCTTTCCCGTCTCAAGTGCAAATGGCCCTCAAGTCTCCTGGCATCCACTGAAGCTGTTTGGGGTTTTTGTTTTTTACCCAATTTTAATATTTTTTTCTGTGATCCATGCAGAGCTCTAGCATCCTGACTTCTTTAACTAAATTAATACCTTTAATCTGGTTGTAGTAAAGTCTTGCTGTAACCTGAGATCCCTTTTCTGTCCCTGGTGACAATGCATCAGGCGTCTTTGGTTTTTTGTGGATTGATTTTATTGTTTAGCTCTCTCAGAGGATGTTCTTATTTCCAAGTAGCTGGAAATTACCAAATATCAATCATAATATCCAGAAGTACAAATTAATAACTTGGGATAGTAATAAATAGTACAATTTGTACTTACAGTTTATGCTATTTTTCTAAATTACATGTTGATTCTTTTTAGTGGCAAGCAGCCCATCAGTATTGGCTATTGATAATAATTGAAACAATATGCCATGCAATCCCCTCTAACTCTGCAGATGTAATGAAGCATACATTTGCCAGATGGAAGTTACAGTATAATGTATCCTGACTTGCTTTTGCAGGGTTGCTAAGTACAGTTTTTTTTTTTCCCCAGCATTTTCACTGGTATCGTTGTGTATAGACTCAGTCAGTAGGGTACCTAGTAGTCTGAGCTTGAAAACTTGAGAATTAATTTCAACACACCTTTGACTATTCCCTAATGTTCTCCACTTAAATGTGTCACAGTGAAGCCAAGGGTAACCAGTGTTTTGTGATAAAGAGCTGTCCTTTCCTGTACCCACCTGCAAACTTGAGTATACATGTTGGGTGTTGAGTGCTAAAGAGAGAGAAATGATTTACCCCTCTTTAGAGATACCCCATATTGATGAGAGTGATGTGCTTGGGCATGGCTTGGAGAACCAGTGGGGTGTTTGGAATGATGGCTTTTGTCCATTTCAACACTGGAACCCTGATCTTATATTATAATAAGAAAGATAGACACATGGCAGAATCAAGTATAAATTGCTTATCGTAACGTTTGTAGTTCTTTGAGATATAAAAAAGCCTCCCAATTTTCCCGTAGAACTGATGTTTATTGTTTCTTTTAAATAAACATAAAAATTGACCTTCCCAGTCTCAAAACTTAAACATGTTGCATTTATATTATCTGAGTTCCTTTCTCAGAAAATAAAGGATCAGGCCTCCCAGACAGCATCAAAGAGCGAAACTTACCAGATCATGGCATCTGGACCATGAGACACCAGACTCATCACCTGTGGTGATTACCTAAATCTGCTTCCTGTTGACCAGCTCTTCTTCTTTACCCCTCCCTTATTCCTGCTTTCCCACACTTGGTTACATTTCTTCCTCACTACATACACCCATCATTTCAGTTGCTTAGGCAGGTGGATTTAAGAATAATCTGCCATCTGCTCGCCTACAGCACCCAATTAAAGCTGTCTTCCATGGCAGTACTTGTTATATCAATGACTGGCTTTCAGTGCAGTAAGCAACAGGACCTAGACCGAACCCTTGACATTCGGGTAACAAAACCAATTTTCAGAGGACATAGGCTTACTCTGCTACATTTCCTGTCTTCCTCGAATATGGCATCAAGTTTGAAAGTGGCCCTACAACTTTAATGAGTTGACTTCTATGACATTTAAATAAATATGCATTAAACCAAATTGCCCCCAGGATTCTCCATAAAAATCTCATAATTATAGAGCCTGTGGTGTCTGAGTTCACTTCATTATTTTCCAGGAAAATTTTGAACTAGAAAAAAGAAATTAAAATGCTCCAAAAGTCATAGCATAAGAACACGTCCTAATTCTCTGTAGATTACGTGTTTAATGGGAGAAAATGCTCTTTGCTGGGGTGAAGATGCTTCCTAGGGCAATCAGAAATCTGCCAAAAGTTTTGTAGGGGATTTTTTTTTTTTTTTGCTTTTGAGTTTTTCTCTTATGGAGCAGGATAAATGGATCAGCCTGTTAACAGACTAGGCAGATGCCCAGCATATCTGAACTACATCATTTCTTTAGACTTAGTAGGGTTTTGACTTGAACACTAGTAGGCTCCCATACGTCTTCCTGAAATCTAGACCTTAGGTGCCCTCTGTGGGGACTGCTGTGTATACCTGGACTGAATACACTTACCTAGTCAGCTGAATATAAACTCTCAGTCTTGGATCACCTACCCACTCCCTTCCAGAGTACAGAGTCAAGCTCACTGCAAGGGAGCAGGTTGCCCAGGGAGCCCAGTGCCCCTTGAAAAATGAACAGTGAAGAGATGGCTCTACATATGCAGACTCTTGCTAGTAACTAGCAAGAGAAATCATTTGCAGTGGCATGTCTTTGGAATGATCATTTGCCAACTGCAAGAGAGAAGTATTTTCACCCTATAGTATAATTTACCCCAAGACACAGCTCCGTCCTTTCTTATGAAGGGTGCGTATGTGTGCGTTGAGTGTGTATATCTGAAGTTTACTCATTAATTAAGAAATACTGCAGGTTCTCTAAAGCTTGTATATCTTGGGCTATTACAAATTCTACTTGATTGGGAAAAGAATATTTTTAGGAACTCACTCAAAAATGGACACATGCTTTGAAATAGAAATTTAAGTGGTTTCTCCAAGTAACAACAATCATGTGTTCCTTTCTTCCCACCTCTAGAGAAATACACAACAGGGAAACAATGTAGAGATACATGAGAGTCAATTGGTTATCGCTAAGTTGTATGAAGACCCTACAGAAGCTGCATCCATGTGGCTGCAAAGGACATGATTTCATTTTTTATGACAGTGTAGTATTCCATGGAGTGTATGTACCACATTTTCTTTATCCAGTCCTCCATGGATGGACATCTGGGTTGAGTCCATGTCTTTACTATTGTGAACAGTGCTGCAATGAACATACAGGTACATGTGTCTTCCTGGTAGAACAATTTATATTACTTTGGGTATACACCCAATGTGTATACCCAATGGGTATATCCCATTGGATCTGTGATCCAATGGGACTGCTGGGCCGAATGGTAGTTCTGTTTTAAGTTCTTTGAGAAATCTCCAAACTGCTTTCCACAACAGCTGAACTAACTTACATTCCCATCAACAGTGTATAAGCATTCCCTTTCTCTGCAGCCTCACCAATATCTGTTGTTTTTTGACTTTCTAATAATAGCCATTCTAACTGATGTGAGAACTGATGTGAGATGTTAACACAGGAACAGAAAACCAAATACCATGTATTGTCACTTATAAGTGGGTGTGTAGAAACACTGAGTATGCGTGGACACAAAGATGGAACCAATAGACACAGAAGCCTACTTGAGGAGGTAGGGTGGGAGTAGGGTAAAGGTCCAAAAACTACCTGTTGGCTACTATGCTCACTACCTGCATGACAAAATCATTTGTACACCAAACCCTAGTGACACATAATTTATACGTGAACAAACCTGTGCACGTACCCCCAAACCTAAAATGAAAGTTGTAAAAAAAAATAAACACATGTGATGTGGGAGCAGAAAGCAAAAACAAAATCAGTTGGCTTAACTGACATGTAGAGAACATTCCACCCCAAAACAGCAAAATACACAGGCTTCCCAAGTAAATATGGTTCATTTAATAAGAATAATTATATCCTAATATATTAAAAACCTTAATAAGCTCAAACCATACGGAGTATATTCTTGAATTGCATTGAAATTAACTACAAATAACAAAAATGCTATGATTGTCTCTGAAGATTTGGAAATTAAAGTAATTCTAAATACTTATGGAGAAAACTGGGAATATTCAGAAAAATCAAAACGTATTTTGTACTAAGACAAAATGAATATGTAACATATCAAAATTATGAGGTAGCTAAAGCAGGACTTTGAGGAAAAATTATAGCATTAAAAAAAGACCCTGCAGAAGGATAATGAGAGACTTAGGGCTGTTGAGTCGTTAATGGGTAAGGCTGGAAGCCAGAGGGCCTCTGTGCTAGTTTACAAAGAGGCTCATATCTTCTACAGTGGAAGGGAATGGCATAGCTCAGACAATTAGGAAGACCTAATTTTTAGAGCTGCAGAGCTCCAGGGACATATGAATGTATGGCTGAGGTCACTGCTCAGGTGAGAAAAGGACTGAGACCAGAGACCATGGTACAAAGATGTATGTCTGGACAGACATGTCTCCTTTCCTGCCAGGCTAATACCAAGAAGGAAATGCTAATATAACCCAGTTGGGAACATGCTGGCCCTGGTCAGGGAGGAAGGACTCTATACACCCAAAGAGTTGAATGAATTAGCTGTTTTGTATGAGCAGGAACCAGAGGAACACTCCTGGAATTAGATTTTGAGAGCTTTAAATCAAGGCCAGAATGCAAGACTGCATAAACAAAAATATAACAACTTCAGAGCACTTTCTCAGTATAAAGGGTTAATACCCTAGCGATGACTGTAGGAAATGGTGCAGACATGTTCCTAGAGCAGCCCTTAGAAACTTGAAAAAAGTAATGCCCAATACTCAGCACAATGGAAATGCCCAAATTGCCCTGTCAGAAGCCAGAGGATATGCTGAAGGAAGCAGAGATTGGATGTTATGTCAGACCAAAAGACCCAAGAGAAGGTCATAGTCCAAGAGAAGGAGCAGAAAACTCACTCTTCACCAAGACCACAAAGAATGTGCTGAGAGAGGTGGCTCTCCTGGTGGCTGGAGAGGCAGTCAAAGGAGTCCACTCAACAACATCATGAGGATGATGGAGCTCCATGCTAGGAGAAACCAGGTTCTGGGGCTTCACCACTAGATGCCAGGAGGTTAGAGGTGCGACCAAGGGGGCGTGACCCACAGGGACTTGAGGAGATGGTGAATAGAGTGTCTGTAGTGGGTAAATGAATAGGCAGCCAAGAAGAATTCTACTTAACATCTATAACTAGGAAAAAAAGTTAGAACGGAGTATCAGAAAGTCAAGCATAGTCACTCTGTTAACAAGTCCCAGTTCCTGCTCAGTTCCCAGACCTCAGCCAAATTTTCGAATTTAGAATCCACTGGCATTATTCCTAGGAAGAAAGACCCTACCATACCATGGCATATGCTGTGAAAATGCCCTCAATCTTCCTCAAAGGGACCTGTAGCCATTTACTTAGGCTTCTTTATACTGAGGAAAAAAGAATAACAAGCCATTTCAAAGACTACTGAATAAAGGGCCCAAATTGATATTGATTGACCCGAATAAAAATCCGAAGATCCATCATAGCCCAGCTTTGGGGCACAGAGGGCTATGAGAGTTAGGCCAAATTGGAAATCGTGGCTAAAGTTAGTGGTTTGCTAGGTCCATGAATCTACTCAAAGGTCATTTCTACAATCTCCAAGTACATAACTGGAACTGACATCCTTAGTAATTGTAGTAACCCCCTTGTTGGGTTTCTGCAAAGTGAGATAAAAACTGTCATCATGGAGAAAGGAAAAGTGGAAACCTCTGAAATTCCTTCTCACCCCTCTGCCAAAATAGTAAATAAAAAACAATATCGTATCCTGGGAGAGACAGCAAAGACTTGTGCCACCATTAAAGATCCAATATAAGAATACAGGAAGGGTGATCCCTGTTATGTCTCCATTTAACTCATCAGTTTGGCTCCTGCAAAAACTGGATGTATCCTGGAAAAAGACTATTGATGAGCACAGATGAATAAATAATAGCTGTGTTTGCAGACAGATGTGGTATATTTGCTGGAGCAGATAAATATGGCCTCATGTCTATTGCAGGCAACCATTGATTTGATAAATGTGTTTTTCCCATTCTAATTAGCAAAGATGATTAGAAATAATTCATATTCACTTGGAAGGGGCAAAAATATTCACTTACCTTTTGCCTCAGGGTCAGATTAATTCTCTCACCCTCCTGTATTGTGGTCTCTCCAGCCTTCCCCAGATCCTACTTTAATTTTCCCTAATAAGTCCTTTGCTGTCTTCTTTTCGGAATATCTTCACCAACACAGTGAGAATCTCAGAAGCTATAGAATGTCTGACACATACAAAAAGACAGAAAGAAAAGAGAGAAAGAAAAGAAAAGAAAGAAAGAAAGAGAGAGAAAGAAAAAGAAAGAAGAAAGAAAGAAAGAAGAAAGAAAGAAAAAGAAAGAAGGAAAGAAAGAAAAAAAGAAAAAAGGAAAGAAAGAAAGAGAAAGAAAGAAAAAGAAAGAAAGAAAGAAAGAAAGAGAGAAAGAAAGAAAAGAAAGAAGGAAAAAGAAAGAAAGATCTGAATTCAGGACTAGATCTAAAATAATAAAAATCAAAAATGAATATCTGACCCTACGAACTTAATTTTTGCCTATCAAGGTATTTTTACGTTAGCCTGTTTTCTTTAAAATAAATTGAATAAGTCAAAAGTCAGCATGACCTAGTGAAGACTGTCAACCATGGCTGCATGTTAAAATAACCTAGAGAGCTTTAGAAAAAAAACAAAAAACAGCAAGGCCCTTAACCTGCTCCCAGAATTACTGATTTCATGGTCTGGATGAGCTTAGCCATTAGAATTTTGACAAGTAAATGAGTCTCCATTTTCTCCTGGCAGAGAGAAATAATATTTTTTATCCTGGATGATCATTATAATGATCTAAGCAACTAGAATACTCTTGCCCATGGCTTGCTTGCTCATTTCTGCCAAAAATTTTATAAAATATTTGCTTCTCAAAGGTGCCCTGCCTGTCACCATAACAAAGGTTGTGAGCTCCCCCATGACCGTCCTGCCTTGTCCCTGCTGGATTCTTCACCAGGGCACTTACACCTTAAAATACCCCATAGAATTAGTATGTTCACTTTGCTCATGGTTCGTCTTCCTCTCCTGGCATGTAGGCTCCACAAAATAGGGACTTTTGAAATTTTGTTCCATGCTGCAATATCTAGGTCAGAAGTTGGCAAACCACAGGTCATGGGCTAAATATGCTCCAGTGCCTGTTTTTGCAAACAAAGTTGTATTGGAATGCAATCACCCATTGTGTATGTATTGTCTATAACTTTGTACTGCCCTCAGTTGCAACAGAGACTGCCTTGTGGTCTGCAAAATCGAAAATATTTATTATCTGGCCCTGTACAGAAAAAAGTTTGCCAATCTTTGGTATAGGAAAGTATCTGGCATGTAGTATATGCTTAATAATATTCTTTCATTTATTCAACAGGGTGTCTAGCACAAAATTAGCACACAAAAATGGTCAATTTTATGTTTGGTTTGATTACAAGTGAGTGTGGCCAGATCAGAGAATCAAATCCCTAGAAATTCATAGAGTAAAATGTTCATCCAAATGAATTAAAGTAATTGGAGTAGACAGTTTCTTTACCTTCATATCTTTTTTTTGTTTGTTTTGCAGAGGGAAAGGGAAATGATTAGTAAAAGGGAGGTTTCACTTCCTAATCCTTTTGTTGCTCACTTAATTTTTGTGCTTGTTTGCAAGTTTCAATTAATATCAATCAAAATAATTCTCCCTACTTCGTAAATGGCGTTCAATTGTTACCACGCAAAAGGTGAACAGTCTGAAATACTGTAACCTAGGACAGGGGTTCAGGCCTCTGGCTGCCCCCTATGCTTCGGGGTCTGCATGATCATCTTCTGGCAATCTAGAAGGGATGCAGTTTGGAAGCTGTGCTTACCATCATTACCCTGACATTGATTTTTAAAATGTCCATTAGTGTATTCATAAGGGAGCATATGCTTTTTTTGCTAGAAGCAAAACTGAGAACTTTATTAACAGAACCCTGACTTTTCCTTTCTTCTTCCACCTTAAAGGTTGATCTTTTATGAGATATGGACTTCTTTGCAGTCTGACAAACTTTGTAGACACTTCTCAAAATAAAGTTTATAAATGCTAAAGGAAGAAGAAGGAGAAAGCCATGAGATGACAAAGGCAATAAATTATTTTGAAATTGTAGTACTAGAAATTGAAGTTTTTAAGTAAAACTTTAAAAGCAACAAATATTTGATACAATAACTTATGTGATTCTGTATTTAATGTGGTGGATATAATAACAATTATAATTTCAAAGTCATGCTGAGAGTAAACATTTCAAGATATTTTCAGCTACTGTGAATGTGATGTTAAAATATTGAAAGTAATAATTTCTGCTGGTGATACAGTCACAGGTATTGCTAATGCAACTGTGGTTGCTGCCTGGATGCATAATTGAAGTAGATGCTAAATTTCAGTTAGCAGAAAAGGAAATCAGATGGATTTTTCCCTTGTATTCTTTCTAACCTTTTTCTGCTTTAAGCATTAAATTTAAATGTGCAGTCTCTAGCCTATTTCTTCCTCAGAAAGTATACTCCACCTTTTGCCAATTTAACATTCTGACAAATTTGAGTCCATACATTTTTATTACTCCAAAAGAGGTAACTTTTAAACTGTACCTTTATCAGGAGTTGGAGATCAGCCTGGCCAACATGGTGAAACCCCATCTCTACTAAAAATACAAAAAATTAGCAGGGCGTGGTGGCGCGTGCCTATAATCCCAGCTACCTAGGAGACTGAGGCAGCAGAATTGCTTGAACTGAGGAGGCAGAGGTTACGGTGAGCAGAGATCACACCATTACACTCCAGCCTGGGCAACAGAGCAAGACTCCATCTCAAAAATAAATAAATAAATAAATAAATAAATAAATAAACAAACAAACAAACAAACAAACTGTACCTTTAGATTCCCAGTGAGATCTTATTTTCCTTCTAACGAAATTGCTGACAGTGGCCCCTAATGTCATATACTGAAGTACTAGCTCCTGAAATCTTAGCACAGGTGTGCTAGGAATTCTACTTGTGTTTATAATTAGTCTGATATACATTAGTCAATTTGGCACCGCTAGTGCACAGTCTGAAAGCTGGTGAGAGAGATGTAGAGTTGCAAAATTTTCAATTTATCTATTAGGCAGCAGGAGGCTACAGTTGGCCCTATGCAAAATAATTCATGTAGCATTATGGGAATTTGTCTTTTGCACTGCCTGGCTATCTTGCTTTTATGTGCATTTATTACTAAGAAGTTGTACTCACGGAGTATTGTATTATTATTGTTGATAAAATAATAACGATATTTTGCAATCACCATGCATCTTTCTTTGTTCCCTGACAGTTTGCACAGGAAAATTAAAGAAACAAATTGCCATTTAGTACTTTTCCACCTCTGCAGTAAAAAATCAGCAGGAAAGCACAAGCTCAGAATTATCAATGAGCAGATGCTAACAGGTTATGAAGCTATGCAAATCACAGTACACTTGAATAAATGAGCTGAAGTTGCTGCCTTGCCAACTTAGACATAGCTGGTGGAACTCAGTAATGGATGTTAGGGAAAATTTTGAAAATAGAAAGAAATGTCTGTAACATATTTTTTCTCTAAACCGAGCCTTTTCTGGGAGGGAAGAAGTACTGATAAATTTACAAACTCTGTTTTGCTCACCCAGTGACATCGTCCTCCCCTTACATTCTTGCTGCAAGATACCCATTTTCCTTTCTCCCATGAAATGAGATTTTAGGCGCATAAACTTATGCTGATCAAGGAGATGTGAGGTAAGTTGGGGCTAAGAGTTTCCCAACTGATGTCAGTCATTAAACTCAAAACAAAGAAAAAATACTGATAGCAATTTTATATCATGTAAAATAGATGTCCCCTAAGGTTCCATCTACATCTAACATTTTATGATTCTAATATAATCTTACAAAATAATAATAATAAATGGAAAACTGGAGAGTAATGTTTATTTGATTAGAGTAGTAAGAAAACACTGAAAATTACTATATACCAGGATTTCAGATAGGTATTGAGAAATAAGAATAAAAAAGATATCTCGCCCCCAAGGGCTTGAAAGTGAAATAAAAGAGACAAACAATAATCTGTTCATTAAAAAACTGTGCGATGAATGCTTTGAGAGAGATAAGTGCAGGTTGCTAAAGCAGCAAAGAAGTTTAAAGAAGGCTTCCTAGGGGGTGTGGTACTTGAAGTAAGATGAGATATAACGAACTGGAAGGCTCTGTCTAAATGAAAAGAGGTATGGAGGCTTCCTATTTAGAGAAAACAGTAGGAAGTTGGAAGAGATGAGCACGTTAAAGAAATGACGACAATTTAATATGGCCACAGGAGTCCACAAATTGTACAGGTGAACATATGTCCCCCATATATTCACCTGTACAATTTAAAGCAGAAACATATGTATAGTCCAGTGGCGATCTGGGGCCAAGATGTTCTGTGAGTAATAAAGACTGTTGTCTTATCTGGAGACCTCATATTTCCTGTAAGAATCCATCTGTCTGTCTATCTAATCATTGTTTCTGTCTATCTTTCTATTTTATCTATACTTCTTTCTATCCATGATGCTATTAAGAGAATTGTTGGCCTGGAAAACAGACCTGGAGAAAGTACCATGTTGCTGCATAGAGAACTATCAAGTTTAAGACAGGTAAAGCAACAGAGAGGATTAAATAAGAAGTCTCAAATTAATCCCTTCGAAGTACCAGAAAGAGACAACACAGGATGTGGAACAGAGACACTATTTGAAGAGATTATGAAAGGGAATTGTCTATGATTGTTCAAAAGCCAATCTTTGGATTCAGAAATCCCAGTCAATCCTGTGCAGGAGAAATAAAAAGAAATCTATACCTAGAAATATGAGACTGAAAATGAGGAACAATGTGGACCAACAGTCTTTGCCTTTCAGAGGGAAAAAGACAGAATATCTGCAAAGAAATGATCATTAGCTTAAGAGCTCCTTTCTCAACAACATAACCAGCAAATAGAAAGGGAAGATTTCTTAACTGATTATGATCCCACAAAACCATTTTTCCAGAATGAAGACAAAATAAAAAGATTTAAAAACAACAACAAAACCCTGAGGTAATGCAAATCAACAGACTGCCTCTTTCATTGAGAAAGTCTTGCTGTGAATAACATGTCCCCTGCAATAAAGCGTTCTTAATGAGGTAGCTAATTTGCATTTGGATCAATCTGCTTATTAAGTAACAATTTACAGACCAGTGCTAATATACAGACCACACATTGAATATCAGTGTTCAAAAAGATGTGTTTCAGAAATAAAGAAAACAGTGACAGAGTTGAGACGTGAAAATAATAGTAAGGAAAGAAAATGGCACACAGAGAAATCTAAAAAAAAGCAGTAAGTGTGTTTTAAAAAAAATGTAACCTTGGACGTTGGAAACGATAATACAAGGGTTAGGATAGTTAGGAATGAGTGATCCGAGTTAAAGCATTATAATGTGTCTAAGTTGTAAACATTGGTCATCCTTTATACTTTTTAAAGGTCTACAAGTTAAAATTCTTAGAGATAGGGAAAGACATAGAAAGAGTAACATCCAAACTAGTAGAGGGGAAAATGGAACTAAAAGAATGCCAGCAAGAAGAACAGACCTTAATCATTCCAAAATAGGAAGAAAAAAAAAAAAAACAGGAGAAAAATGCAGAAAAGCAGGAAGGGCACAAATACAAAGAAAAATTAGTATGGAAGAAATGAATTCAATCATATCAGTGACCAGAATGCTGGCCAAAATTCTTCAGTTAAAAGACATAAATCATAAGTACACAGAAAACTTGAAAGTCAAAGGATGGAAAAACATCACGATATATGTTGTACACTGTACATATAAACAAAATTTTTTGGCAATTATACCTCAATAAAGTTGGAGAAATTAATGAAACATTTAAAAAAGATATCAGACAAATACTGATTTGTTTTTACTTAGGCAATGCTATTAACATAGTAACATATATGACTGGAGAAGCTATAAACTACACTACCACCAGAGAAAATACAAGAGGGAAAGCATTTTAAAAATAAAAATAATAATTACAGGTTAGTGGATTGTTTCCCTAAGAAGAAATAACAATTTTAAAGGTATCCACCTAATCCTGTAACTCAAAATATAGAACACGTAAAGATGAACAGATATAATGTTCCACAAGGGGTCAATGGCAAATCCACCGTTAGATGGAGACCTGAATGGTTGGTGAAGTATAGATGAAGGGAAGAGCCGAATGTGCAGGTGCAGCAGCTGTGCACGTATCCCACAATGCATAAAACATCTCGGGAGAGATGAAATACGGGGAAGGTAACGGCAGTAAAGAAAAAAGAAGCAGCTGGGATTTCCAGTCTAAGAAAAGAAGAATAGAGAACTTGAGGTACAGACACAAAAGCCTCGTTCCTGTCATTTTAAGGTTTCTTCTCTGAGAATGGTCATCCTGTGTCTAGGCACAGCAGGCCTTGGGAAGGTAGCCTCTATATCTCCAAAGTTTCTGACCTATACTGTTGTACTCCTTATCCGACTTCTAAAAGCAACATTCTCAGTTAATTTCAGTTACCCCTAGGGATGGTTGTGTATCAAGACATTCTCAGACATCCACAGACTGGCATGAATGAGCGCACTTGCTGAGGGGAAGCACACGGAGGGTGTGCAGCTTTCAGCCTCAGGAGAGAGGAAAGGAGCAGAATACTCACGCACGCACCGCTCTCAACATCAGGGAGCCGTGCATAGCCACTGGGGTGTACCTCATGTGCGATAAGCTGTTTATAGATGTGTTTTCCCCATTGGATTCTGTCTTAAAGGAGTCAAGTATTTTTCCAAACTTTGACTACTTGAGGTATATTACACTCCTGGATCAGAAAACTGAAGTCGAGAGTCAGCTCCATCTCCTGTGTGGTTGCCCTGCATTCTCCCCTGGCTGTGAGCTGTGCTTATTCCTGCCTCTGTGGCTCACTCACAGAAGCCCCAATGCCTCGAATCTTCACATTTGGTTCTACCTTTTCAAGTGTTATGTGATTTTCAAAGCCAACGTTAAATTCCACCCCTTCCATGAAGCCCTCCAGCTCAGATTTCTTCCTTTTCTGAATCTGGATGCCATTTACATGCAGGTACCGTGTTATGGTCTCCCTTCTTGGTTTCCTAAGCTTGAGCCTTGGGTACAAGTTGCAGGGCAGGGATCATGCTTATTAATCTGCTTGTATCATACACAGGGAAAATGCTGCTCAAATGATCCACTGTTGGATTGATGGAGACACCTACATGAATTACATCACTTGTCTTGGATTCTTTTAGCTTAGAAATGCAATGATTTTATGACAAAGTTTCTAAATTTCAAAAACGTGAATTTTGAAATTCATTTTGAAATAATTTAATTCTAGCTATTTCTTAAACTCCAATATACCTGCTAAGTTATATGGTAATATGGTCTTTGTGAAAATAGTCTATTTATGCATTTCTACCAGGTCACAGCCATTACAAACTTCATGAGAATAGATTTTTTGTTTTTTTTGTTTTGTTTTGAGACACGCTCTCACTCTGTTGCCAAGGCTGGCGTGCAGAGGCACCATCAGGGCTCACTGCAGCCCCTACCTCCATGGGCTCGCCACCATACCCAGCTAATTTTTGTATTTTTGGTAGCAATGGGGTTTTAACATTTTGCCTAGGCTGGTCTTGAACTCCTGGGCTCAAGTGATCTTGCCCACCTCAGTGTCCCAAAGTGCTGGGAATATAGGCATGAGCCACCACGCCTGGCCAAGAGTGGATTTGTCCCCATTCTTCCAAACTTCTTATTTAGTTTTGTAATTCATCATCATAATCAACTGTCAAGTGATCCAGGCTTATTGAAATGAATACAGAATTGGAAAGAGTGGGGAAACTGTTTCTCTTCTCATAAAAAGAGTCATATTTTTCTTTTTCTCACAAGAAATACCTTGGGGTAGCTGCATGAGAAATGTGGACATTTTGCCATAAAGCACCAAAAGATAATACAGAACAAAACACAATACGTCAGTTCAGTGAACGGAGGAAAGAAACAGTAAGAAAAATGTCTTTTAGCTGCAGCCCAATAGGGCTTCACAGATATCTCTATGGTAAAATATAAATGAACCCATCAAGAGTTGTTGACATGTGGAACAATAATAACATCCCAACTACCTTGAAATCTTGTTTAAAATGAAGACTTCTGGAGGAACAGAACTGAGAGCATACTTCAGCAAAGGAGCTCTCTATAAATATGATAAAGTCATTTCAATATCCACTGCCATCTCTTATCTGTTCCCAGGTGCTTATGTCCTCATGTGGCCCTTGTGTCCACAGATACCCAAGCACTCGTTAGCTTAGACATAGCTCTAGTCATGACCTTTGGGTTAGCAGCAAACAGGTGGTCCAGAACACTTCATCCCAGAACCAGCTGAATCCGCACCAACATCTGTCTATCTATCTGTATCTATCTATCTATCTATCTATCTATCTATCTATCTATCTATCTATCTATCTATCATCTATCTATATCTATCTATCTATCTATCTAATCTATGTATTACCTATTATAAATCTATCATCTATCTATCCATCTATCACCTATCAGTCTACCTATTTTTCTATCAACCTATTAGCTATCTATCTTTATCACCTATTTATCATCTATCTATCCATCTATTATCTATTTATCATCTATCTGTCTATCATCTATCTACCTAATCTATGTATTGTTATCTATTATCAAACTACCTATTATCTATCCATCTATCATCTGTCTGTCTACCTATTTTTCTATTAACTATCTCTTTATCTATTATTTATCATCTATTTATCATCTGTCTGTTATCTTCTTGTCTATCATCTGTCTGTCTATCTATCTACCTACCTACCTACATACCTGTCTGTATTAGTCTGTTCTCATGCTGCTAATAAAGACTCGCCTGAGACCACGCAATTTATAAAGGAAAGAGGTTCAATTGACTCACAGTTCTACATGCTTGGGGAGGCCTCACAATCACGGCAGAAAGCAAATGAAGAGCAAAGCCACATTTTACATGGTGACAGGCAAGAGAACTTGTGCAAAGGAATTCCCATTTATAAAACCATCAGATCTCATGAGACTTATTCACAACCATGAGAACAGTATAGGGGAAGCCATCCCTATGATTCAATTATCTCCATCTGGCCCCGCCCTTGACACATGGGGATTATTACAATTCAAGGTGAAATTTGAGTGGGGACACAGCCGAACCATATCTCCATCCATCCATCCATCCATCCATCCATCCATTCATAGAGTCATATATCTGAGTCCTGAGCCTTCCGGCTTATCTATTTCTGTGTACAGGGCCTTCCTTGTGATCATGCCACTCATTTTGAGAAAGGAGGAGGATAAAAGAGCATTTTGCGGTTTCTACCTTCTCCCTTTGAAAACCTAGGAAGACAAAAGTGGCTAATGAACAGATTGTGGGTATATTTAACCACTATACCCAGTGGTCCTCTTTTCACTTTATATGACAGTTCTTAAGTAACGGAGCTGGTACTAGATGGGTGATGGAGGCTTTCCTATACTTCTCTAAAATCACACCCTGTAGATGACCACTGGGTCTTTCTGGGTGTGCTTAAGCCTCACACCATTGTATGGAGGACAGTGCTGTAGGGAAAATGGAGAAAAGCTCCAGACAAGATGCCCAAATCCCTGGGCTCTAGTCTTGACTGTGAATATCTTCAAATAAATAGATCACTTTTATTAATATCTTCCCATATTTCTTAGTTTTCTCATCTGTAAAAATGGTGCTAACAATCATCACTCTTTTTAAGTCTTTATAGTGTCAAATTAAATTTCACCTGGGATAACGCCTTGCAGCCTGTGAGGTGTGAGACAAATGCAGTCCCTGCGAAAGGCTTTGTAGGAACATCATGGAGCCAGGTAAGATCATACACAAGGCGAAGGAGCACATGCTTCCTAAGACAAACACACGCTCTCTCTCACGTACACACAGACACAGATGCACATATCCTCTGACTATCTTCACACCACGACTCCAACTCTGCATTCAACCCAGTTGTCTCCTGGCGTCTCCTCTCCTGACCCCAGCGTTTGTCTGAGGCTTCACCTATTGAGCATGTCTCAGATCCTGAAATGATTCCAGCTGTGGGGCCTCTGCTCTTCCAATACTGAATGCTAGCTGCCCCTTGAGCTTGCCTTCATCACGGCCCACATCGTGGGTGAGGATCAATGAGGATGATAATGGTGATACTATTCATTTGACTCACCAGAAAGAACCCTAGCTTCCTGTTGACCATGCAAGGAAGAATAATTTAGCAATCTAAAAGCTTTCTTTTGCCAATATTGATGTATTTGGTGATTGAAATGAAGCCTGCACTGCTGGTCTTTCTCTAGGCAGGCATTCCAAACAGAGTAAGTTCAGACATAAAAGCCAGATTGTTACCACTGAGCTCATTTAAAGAAAAAAGGAAAATGAGTTTTTAAGTTTGTTTTCAGTCTAGATTATTTTTTTAAGATGTAAAACAAAATTTGCTTATGGTAGTCACCATCAGGATAAAGAACATATACTGTCCAAATACAAGTGAAATAGATAATCACGCGTTAGAAAAACAGCTCAGATGGAAGATTTAGATGACAATTTGGTGCAGCTATTTTTACAGGGTTTTATTCCTAAATTTTTGAGGGCCTCTTCATTTAAAGATAATCCAGAAATAATGAATTTAGGGCTTAGATACACTTTTAAGAATATTCCCATGATTATACAGCAAAGCTCTTTAATGCAAATTACACATAATTTATTTGTAAATTTACTTACTGAAGGATTTGTAGTTCAGCATTATGTTGATTTTTAGTATAAACAGAATTTACTATACCAGTATTTGTCCCAGATGATTGAATTCTTGAATTCTTCCTTCTCTCTCCCTCAGTTCCTCCATTCCTTCCTTTCTTCTTTCCTCTCTCCCTTCTGCCTTCCTTCCTTTCATGTCTCCCTCCCTCCTTCCTTTCTTCCTTTCCCCCTCCTCCTCCCTCCTTCCTTTCTTCCTTCCTTCCTTTTTCTTTTCCGTCCTTCCTTCCTTCCTTTCTCCTTCCCTCTTCCCTCCCTTCCTCCCTCCCATCTTCTTTGCTTCCTTCTTTCCTTCCTTCCTCCTTCTTCTCTCCCTTCCTTCTTTCCTTCTTTCCTTCCTTCTCTTTCTTCTTTCCTTCCTTCCCCTCCTCCCTCCCTCCCTACCTCCTTCCCTCCCTCTCTACCTCCTTCCCTCCCTCCCTCCTTCCCTGCCTCCCTTCCTCCCTCCCCTTTCCTTCCTTCCTTCTTCCCTCCCTTCTTTCCTTCCTTCCTTCCTTCTTCCCTTCCTTCCTTCCTTCTTTCCTCCCTCCTTCCCTCTGGAACAAATCCCGAGATTTTTTCACTTAGCAATTAAATGATATTGAGTACTGCTATGCATCTGCCATATTCTTGGGGCATGTAGGATGGTGTTCTTACAAACTATAGTAAGAATAAAAGCTATGTGGGCACCTAAGAGAGGCATATGACCAGGTCCTGGGAAGTCAGGGACAGCTTCCTGAAGTAGGAATAAGAATCAATCAGAGAAAATGGGAGTGGGAACAGGATGGCCACTGGGCATGCCAGCCAAGGTCTGGTGAAGAGAGGGAATGTGGTAGCTGAAGAATAATTCTACTCAATCGACCTGGAGATCCCAAGGAGAATTCTGCAGAGATGTGAAGTTGGAGCGAGGCAAGACCCAGTTAGTATGTCAGATTTTATCCTGAGAGCAGTGGACTGGGCTGGGGGATGCTTGTGTGTTTTGAATACAGAAGCAGCATGAGAGGATCTGTCTCCAGTGTGAGGGTCACTGGAGGAGGAGAGGGTTGGAGGTGAAGAGCTGCTAGGGGTGAATTGAATTCAGGTGAATGATGATGGTTTTCTGAGCCAGGATCCTGGGGGAGGTCAGTATGCTAACAAAAATTAATTAGAGAAGATTTTAAATGGCAAAATGAATCATCAGGATTTAGAAAGTAGAAGCAGAGTGAAGAAGAAAAGAGGATCAGAAATGACTTGGGTATTGCATAGTCCCTGAGGCCTGTCACTGAATAAGAAGGAGACAAGGAAGGTGAGAGCTTAGGTGTGGGTGAGACAAATTTGGGATGCCTTTAGGATCTTTTGTTTTTTACTGATCAATGGTCAATTTTATTTCAATGTTACCAGCCCTGCTCCAAGACTATTTTAAAGCAGCTCTCAGACATATATTATTTCATCCATAAATAAATGAAGACATAGCTCTAAAAGATATTCTTTTTAAAAAAAAAATTACATTATTAAAAAAATCACACTATCACATTCAAACAAAACAGCAATGATTCCTTTATACTATCAGCTATCCAGATAGGATTCAGCCTTCTCCCAATTTTCTGGACAAATTGTTAGTTTAAATCAGGTCTACATAAGAGCAAGGCCTTGTAATTGGTCCATATGTCTCCCAAGTCTCTTGTAATCTACGGGTTCCCTCTCTGCCTCTCTCCCTTTTCTCCTTGCTGTTATTTATGAAGAAACTGGGCCACTTGTGGCCTGCAGCGTCCCCACAGTGCAGGGATTGCTGGAGGCCTGTACGCCACCGTGTCGTGGTGAGTGCTGTCTCCTGGATTTCCTGTGGATGGGCAGTCATGTTGAGAGGTTTGGTGAGATTCAGGTTTGGTTTTTTTTCCTGGCAAGATGACTTCCTTTGTGGCACAAAATGTGTGATTGTCTCCACAAGTGTGGCATTCACGCTGTTAGGTTCATTCATTTATTAGGGATTGAAAAGCGGAAGTGCTCCACCCTGCAGCCCGTCCTCACTGGTTAACTGGAATGCTTAAATTCCCTCCATGGAGTGCAGGGATTGTTCCTGGGCTGTGGATCACAGAGGAAAGGCAGGGCCACTGTTTGACCCTCGCCCTATATTTCCCAGTTTTCAAAATACCAAACTAATTCCTTTATATCCTTCAAAGGTGGCTTACGATAAGTAATAATTTTAAAATTAATGTACTGTTGTAAGTAGTATCAGTATGAATTTGTAAGTTTACACATGTTTTATGAGTTTAGTACATTACAATCATTATTCCCATGGGTGCTCAAATTAAGCCGTCTTGGGCGGGTGGGAGCCCCTTCAGATGGCTCTGAGTCCTGGGAGGTGACCTCAGTCTTGGCCATCTCCGTTGCTTTCCCCTATTCCATGATATTGCAGGCTTTTCTTGTGTATTTTCTACATTCCACATCTGGAATCTGATTTTCTCCAGAAAGACTTGGTTCCCTTTTGTGGAAAATTGTTACTTGGAGACCACATTCTGGGAGCTGGGAGGGTCATTGCTCCCCCATGTGCTATCATGTCTGGCATTTTATGGGGACAGAACTAGGAGAAAATTTTAAAGATAAAAAACATCATGAGTTCACACTGGTATTTCCTGTTCAAATTCAGGGCTGCAGGTGGTTTTGTTTTCATTTTATTTTGCTTACATAACCTGCCTAATTTTATATCTTTGTCTCTTGTTTCCCATACTGGAAATTCCGGTTCTAAGCGACACCAACAAAATAATTCTTAGCTCTATCCCACAACACACTCAGCCCATTGCAGAATAACAAGACCATTCCTACCAACGACTGCCAAGAGTGTGATTCCTGAAAGCAGTTTCATATTTTTTTCCTCAGTTCGTTTTGTCCTTAGGTATTCTTGTGTTTTAAAGCTGCAAGCTGCTTGGCACAATTCTTGCCTGTGAGTTTATGCTCTCCGTCAGACACACACTTAAATTCATGTGTTGCTCTTTACTTTTGGTTTGTAAGTATTACTTTTTAAATCTAAAATGTAATTTACGTTTTGTTTTTATAATTATATAAAATATTAACATGATTCCAAAGTCATCTCTACAAACTCTGAACTCCAAAAATCTGACAGGTCTCAGTTAATTCAGAAAGCTTTGCCAAGGTTGAGGACACACGTCTGTGACAGCCTCAGGAGGTCCTGATGACATGTGCCCAAGGTGGTCAGGGCACAGCTTGGTTTTATACGTTTTAGGGAGACATGAGACATCAATCAACATATGTAAGATGAACATTGGCTTGGTCTGGAAAGGCAAGGCCTCAGTGACATCAGTCAACATATGTAAGATGAACATTGGCTTGGTCTGGAAAGGCAGGGCCTCGGTGACATCAATCAACATATGTAAGATGAACATTGGTTCGGTCGGTCTGGAAAGGTAGGACAACTGGAAGCGGGGAGGGGGATTCCAGGTCACAGGTAGGTCAGAGACAAATGGTTGCATCCTTTTGAGTTTCTGATGAGCCTCTCCAAAGGGGGCAATCAGATACCTATTTATCTCAGTGAGCAGAGGGGTGACCTTGAATAGAATGGGAGGCAGGTTTGCCCTAAGCAGTTCCCAGCTTGACTTTTCTCTTTAGCTGAGTGATTTCAGGGCTCCAAGATATTTTCCATTCACAAAACCAAGGTATATTCAAAGAAGTCAAGCTTTTTCCCTGTATACCTGCTTCCTGTACCCAGATTTCCTTCCTTCCTCCTGTAGGTAACCATTTTTACTCTCATGATTTGTCTGTGCATGGTTTAAATAACGTTAATATAATATAAATAATATGCATGTAGATGGATATTCCTCCCATCTTTTTCAGATACTTGCCTTCACCTTGCTTTCTTGATTTGACATTATGACTGGAGGAGGATTTTGGACAGTATGATGAGTGCTTGAAAGTCGTGCAGATGCTCACCAGGCAATTGAATAGACAGGTCTGCAGCTTCAGAAAGAGGCCTGGGCTGGGTATACATTATTGAGACACCTTTCCTGGATGGCGACCCATGCCATGTGCACCAGCGTGGTTGCTGAGGGAGAGAGAGAACAAAGGAGACCTGAATACTGGCAGCATTTACAGACTGAGCCACGAGGAAGCACCTAAGAGTGGCCTAAGAGAGAGAGGAGGCAGAAACCAGAGAGCGTGTCAAGGAGGAGAGAACTGTCAACAGAGCCAAAGGGCTGTGAGGAGGGCAAGGAGTACAGGCCATAAAGCGATGGTGGCTGTGCACGGCGGGCACTCGGAGATCCCTCCATTTCTGCCCTTCTTCCTGGGCATTGCTGAGCTGTCCGTCCCAGCCCTTGGCGTGTAGGCTGGAGCCGTGGGACTCTCTGGCCACCGTGTCATGGGCTGAGATGAGGCTTTCTGCTTAACGCCTTACCCGACATCATTCTCCCACGTGTTGGCCTCTATCCTAGGTGTGCCAGTCTGAGCTGATCTTGGCAGGCAGGCAGTGGAGAGTGCAGCTTCATAAGACTGGATGACAGACTGGGTCCCCCCTGACTGTGAGGCTGAGCTCTCCCCAGGGAGGTGATGGGGTGGGAGGAGGACAGGAACTGAGAAGAAAGAAAGGTCCAAAATAGTCTTTCTGGAAAGTGGAGTGAGAACATTCTAGAACTGATTCAAAGGTGTCAAATGGTGTTTTTCATTAGGAAACAAATGGTTTCCTCCTCAGTTCCTCTTCAGTTCCTCTGGCCCACTGCGGGCTTGGTGCCTGAAGACCACGTGGAGGGCACAGCGATTTCAGCAAATGACTCTCTTAGGAGGCTCACTTTCATCCTTAGGATACACTTGTGCACTGCCAAACCCTTTACTTGCCAGATTCTGCTTTTCTAAGAAGACATTTCTAGTTCAATGATGAAAATCTTACATTCTACATAGCATTTGATTTGACTTCTGCATATTTTTGGTACTTTGATCTGGGTTTTGATTTTTTATTTATAATCCCACCAATTTTTGCAGGAAAAGGAATATTTTTATCTTGTTTATTAATTCTAAGTGCATTAAAACACAAAAAAGATAGCTTCCTTGGAACACTATTTTTGTTTTTGTCTTTCTCTTTCTCCCTCCCCCCTACTACCTCCATTTCCTCCTCTTTCTTTTCCTTCCTTCCTTTTCTCCTTCCTCCCTTCTTTCATCTCTCCCTCCCTCCTTTCTTCCTCCCTCCCTCTCACCCTCCTTTCCTTCCTTCCTTCCTTTCCTTTCCCTTCCTTCCTTCCTTCCTTCCTTCCTTCCTTCCTTCCTTCCTCTTTTTCTTTCTCTCATCACTCAGTAACACACATGAAAAGCTGAGAAGTAACGTTTAGAACATAAGAGAAGGTGAGGTGCGGAATGATTCACCCTCGGTCCTGCCTCCTGCCTTTGTTTCATGGTCCCATTGCAAAATAAAAAGGGGGAGGTGTGACTAAAAATCAGTATTACTGATTTCTTTGAAAGACATAAGTACTTTGACAGTACCATCCCCTTTGACAAGATTTCCCTGTGTGGTTTCACAGTTATTTTCACATTGATCTCCGAGTGGGATGCAGTCAGGGATGTTGGAGTCAGTGTCTACATGTGTTCACATGCTTAGGGTGATGCCTTTAACAAGACGACACTTCATATATATGTAAATTCCCATTTTTAGAAACAGTTTCTTTATTTGCAATTCCATCCCATATGACTGTTCGTTTTCCTGGATATTAGATTTCACCATGATTCTTAAAGTACCACATGCCCTATCCATGATGTCTTCAACAGTAATCAGTGTCGGTGTGTGCTGTGCTCACTGTGCCTGTGGGGCCAGCGCTTGGCCTTGTGCTGGAAAGGAAGCAAAGGGAAGGAGGTGATGAATGAGAGCAAGCGCACCGTGGAGGACAAGTCCAGGGTGCACGACAGAAACGCACAAACCACACTTGAAGGTGAAATTGTAACTTCCTACACCGCACACGGAACGGGGATGCTAAGTAAGTTGTCAGCCGGACAGACAGCTCCTTGGATTTCCCCTGGACTGACTCAGCCGGGAATGCAAATTGAAGGACAAAATTATGGTGGGAGAGGGAAAAAATAAACATTTATCCCACATATTTTGCCCAGCGCTGTCTTCAGGATCAAAAGTAGGGGAGGGATCCGTCCTGACTCCAGAGAAATCCAGATGAGAATCTTATCTCCTAAGCTACCGTTACTTCCTCACATACATTTCTTAATAATAAACTACTGTGCTTAGCTAAACTAGCAACTCTCTACTGCATTTGTGCAAATCTCTCATATATTAGGTTGGTGCAAAAGTAATTGTGGTTTTCACCTCACTTTTAATGGCAAAACTGCAATTACTTTTGTACCAATTTCATAGCTCTTTGTCATATTTAATATTTTCCTACCAGAGAAATGACCTGTACTTTATCTTACCATGAGTGTAATAAGGATGATATTTCCTGAAATAATTTTGTGTGCTTTCTTTTTTGCATTTCCTAGTTTACAGCCTCTTCCCTTTGGCCAGAGGAATTAATTTGCCCAAAGTAGATTTAGAATTGTTATGTCAAAATACAAAGACAAATGAAAATATAGTGTTCAGCTTTTGACATCCAGGATGGGATTTTAGAGTCTCAAAGCTGACTTGTATTATTCAGTGAGAAAAGAGCTTTGAAAGCCAGATTTTATGGAGAGAGAAAGAGAAGTTAATTCAAAACTACAAAGCTCTGTTTTTGTCATGTCAAGGGCCCCTGCCTGGCAAAATAACCACTGTTTCTATCGACTAAAGCTATAGCGCAGAGGGAAGTCATGTTCTAAACAAGCATCAGCCACTAAAAAAACACACCCCTGGAGAGGAGATTCCTAATTAGGACATTTCAAGTGCCAAGCAACGTCTTCTAGGTACACATTAGAATTAGCTTTCACGTATATATGTTGACTTTCATCTTGAAATATTTTAAATAAATGACAACATGAAAATAGAAAACCACATCTAGACCTTCTGGGAATAATATCATACATGCTACTAAGCAAGAGAGAAATGAGTTAGGTCAGAGAGCAGACTTTCTATTGCCAGATGGAGGCAAGGCCAAGGAAGGGAGGAGTCTTGTATTGAATTGGAAATTATTTCTGGGAATGCCAAAGCTTAAGCTTTATATCCTTTTACCTACATTTGACATCCCTAATATTGACTATCCCTTAGTTGTTCAAACAATCTGTGCATTGGAATTCTAGACTCTTGACCCAGCAATGTCCTTCCATGGGGAATTTCTCTGCATGCTGGTGAATATTTTCCAAACCTGTGGCTCTCTTTTAGAGATGAATATGCAATATTGCTGCTATACAGAGAAGTCTCAAGTTGGGCATCTGGTCATCCATAACTATAAGCAAGTGAAAGTTGACGCTTTTAACACAGGTCACAAAGGATCTGAAATTTCATAATTCTTTATTTTGAGTTAAATACTGCCCTCTTCAGGCATTCTTAATGGTTATTGAGGGGAGGGTGAAAGATGAGACACACAGTAGTCACTAATCACTGGTCAAGCTTGGGATATTGAGGCACTGCCTCGTGCTAGCACCAGGAAGGTCACCAGTCCTGAAGGCAGGAACCTTCTTTGATTTACCACTGACTTGCTTTCCTCCAGAGAAACCCATGATTGCTGTTCTCCATGGTCTTTCTCTATCCTTCAGAGATTTCTTTCTCTTCCTTTATCGATCTTAGCTGCATCTGAAGATAGTGTAATGGGGTGTGACCTTGTAAGATGCTGAATAACCTTCTCATCTTGCCTTCTGCTTCTGCAAAGATGCGAAAGCAGTGCTTGTTCATGTCTGTCAAACCTCCTACTGTTCCACCTCCTTTACACTAAGGTTGAATTATGCTTAGTTAGATTTCGGATCTGTGTGCTCTAGTCAGTTCCTTGGATTGGTAACTGCACCCATGATCTCCTAGACTTCATTTTCAAGTTTTCCAAATTTCTCTGCTCCATGGCTCCTCTGTTGTTTCTCCTACGTTAAAGACCACTCCCTTGAGAAACTGGGCTTAAAGGAGAAGGCCACACCCTAATCTGATCTCTGATGAAGGGCTGGACTCCACTCTTGGTGACACTCAAAGACTTTCTCTATCCCATTTCTTACTGTTTGGGTTTAGAAGCAGTAAAATCCTTTTAGATCTCAATGTACTGGACCCTTGCTATTCTTTTTTTTCTTGAACCTAGCTTTTTCTAGTAATGCCTTGATAAAGGTATGCAATAAATGCCCCCCACTCACACACACCAGGGTTCTAGTTCTTCACAATAATTTACCCTAAGGCTTCTGACTTAGTAGACACATTGTCTGCTTCCCAAACTATTGCAAGCACAACAATTTTAATTAATAAATGCTTGTTACTGCACAACACCTATTGTATCAGTGTTTTCCCTCCATGTTGCCCAGTTATGAAGTTATTGTAGATTCTGTCTCTCTCTCTTCATTTCTTTCTGCCAAACCCCACTCCTGGTTCAAATTTCTATGTTAATCAGGATAGGATAAATGTTGTAAGCAATGATCTTAAATTTCAGTGGCTTACTATAATAAAAGCATATTTCTCATTCATGCAAATTCCAGTGCAGATATTTTCAGTCAGACAATCCTCTTCTATACCTCTCCTCAAAATGAGGAATCACAGAGCTGGGGTCCCACCCTCTTGTGATGCCCTGGATCCTTGAACTCAGGGTCCTGTGTTGGATCCTACTCAGTCAGCAGCCCAATAAGCAAAGAGAAAATGCATTATGATTCCTGTGTGTTTGTTCTTGAATGAAGTATCTTCCAATAATAACTGCTCAATATTTCTTGGTTGATACCCTTTTAAAATGCAGGATGTTACTGGGAGAAGTAGCATATCAGTTAATTACCATTTGCAATTAATCAGGGGAAGGATGTGATATGGTTTGTCTCTGTATCCCCATCCAAATCTCATGTTGAATTGTAATTTCCAATGTTGGGGGAGGGGCCTAGTGAGGGGTGATTGGATCATGGGGATGGATTTCCCCTTGCTGTTCTTGTGATAGTGAGTGAGTACTCAGGAGATCTGGTTGTTTAAAAGTGTGTAGCACTTTCCCCTTCACTGTCTTTCTCCTGATCTGCCATGGTAAGACATGTTTCCTTCCCCTTCGCCTTCTGGCATAATTGTAAGTTTCCTGGGGCCTCTCAGCCATGCTTCCTGTACAGCCTGTGGAACTGTGAGTCAATTCAACCTGTTTTCTTTACAAACCACCCAGTGTCAGGTAGTTCTTTAGAGCGGTGTGAGAATGAACTAATACAAGATGGGACCAAACAAATTCTGGGTGCCTTTGGAGAGCATGTGTGGGTGGGAGAGGGATGAAAAAAATAGACTTGAAGTCAAAGATTAATGGACTTTATTTCATTTTTTTTAGAAAAGTAGTAATGACTGCAGAGGTATATAAAATAAAGATAGAAGTGATATGGCCAGTATTGGAAAAGCAAATTATTTGATAATTTTCTGATAGCATTAAATTTCTGCTAACTTTAATATTGATGAAAAATCACAGGTGTGCAGGTATAGAAATATGGCATACAGACAGGCTTCATATGGAGCATAAATGGAATGTGATAAATACATTTAATTTAGGAAATTTGTGACAGCTAAACTAATTAAAAATCAATTTAGAGATATACAATAACGGAACTGAATGGGAATGGTGTGTCTTTTCAATGAAACATCATGAAGTCATTTTAATGACAGTCATGTAAACTGCCTCATAACCCTTTCCCATTTCTCAATAATAATGCTTGTGATTACAGAGTATGTACAATTTAATAGCCTCCCTGTTTCTCTATTTCATATGGAAATTTTGTTTTCATCTATATGAGAGAGAACTGTGTCTAAATATAACGAGGCCATCTTAGCTTTCTTAGCTGTAGGTGCACACATTTAACTGCCTGGAAAATTTTCCTAATGGAAATAACAAAACTAAATAAATGAGACATTGGTTTCATTATTTTAGATCATTTGTTTCTTGAATGATCTGGGCAAAACATTTTTTCCCTTGTTTCTGTTGTGGTGCTTCCTCTTTTACAATTCACATTTGGTATAGCCTTCCCAATGATCATGCAGTTCTCACGTCAACATTGTCTAAACATCTTGTGTGCTGCTGAGCTATTGGGTTCAAGTACTTGAAGTTTGGATAAATGAGTTCAGTAGTCATTCTGTCAAATATGACATGATCTCAAGGGTGCACAGATCTAAGAATCACTTCTAAAGGATTGGCTTCAAAGTGACCTGAGGACATCCTAGGTGAGGAGGTCTCAGTACAGATGGAACTTTACATAAGATTGAGAACATGTCAACCATCTGAAAAAGAATGACAGAAATGTGTAATAGACTATAGGGAACTAGTTCCCAGAACTCCTCCATCGACTTCTTGTCACTGCCGTCAAATGTGTGTGTGTGTGCGTGTGTGCATATGCACACAATATATAACATTATATGGTGGTTTGGCTTTTGATAGTTCCTGATGATGAGTATCTTCCTAGGTCCCAAATAAATACATCTGTTTCTCAAGAGTGGTCGAAAAATAAAAGTGGAGTTGACTTCAGAAGACATACTGTTCTTACATTTCTGTAGAGTTGACAGAGTATAAGTGTTTTGAATGACTTCTCCAGGTTTTATGTGTTCATTTCTAATGTTCATCAGAGGTAGTATCATAATAATATTTTAGAGCATTTTGTAACTTTTACAAATGTTCCAGAAAGTAAACACAAATGAATTTATGCAGCCTAGAGTCCATTATATAATTGCTTACCAAACTAAAGTCTCTTGAGTTCTAAGATATTTACTTACTATTTGCATAAACCCAATACACATTCTGACAAATTTACTTCTTCTCACTATGCTAGCTGCACAATTTCTTTATAGCAATCACATAATTACCAAAAAAATCACAGCCAAGAGTTAGATCTTAATACCTATATTTCACCCCTTGCTAACAGTAAACTCCATCTTATTTCATCTGTACATTTAGATACCACCTTCCTCCACAAATAAGAAAATATTCATCTCCTTTTTACAACTTAAAAACAGAAATTTATAATGTTTATTATTTACTTTTAATTTTTGTGGGTGCATAGTAGGTGTATATATTTATGGGGTATACAAGATATTTTGATACAGGTATACAATGCGTAATGATCACATCAGGTATGCAATGTGTGTGAACAGGGCACTGGGAACCATCGAGAATAGTAACAAGACCCAACAAAGTCTCAGCCACCCTAAATGGGCAGCCCTGGAGCACAGACTGGGCTTCAGGGGAGCACTGCCTAAGGAGTGGGCAGAGGCAGCCTGGTCCTCCTACCCTGCAGGGCTAACTCATCGTATGGCCACTGCCCGCAATAGTGTGGCCTGGTGAGAAGCCTCATGGGAGGCGTTGCCTCTGCGGGTGTCTGCACTCCTAGCAGAAAGGCAGCTTCTTTCTTTCTTGGAGGGAGGGCTGAGCCGGGCAGCTCCACAATGACCATGGCGTGGGGCTGTGGTGCAGAGCTGGAAGGGACAGAGGCAGGTGAAGCCTAGAGTTTTATCCATTGAATACATCCATTGCATTGTGGTTCTAATATATTGTACAGCACAAGGGCAGTTTCCTCTTTTCTTTCCTTGTAGACGTTATTGAAGTGCCTTGTATAAGTACAAGTTCAATAATTAGTTTTATTTAATAGGATCCTTAGCCAAACCATTGTATTTAATTTTTAGAAATAAGACTTTCTGAGTTAAAATATAAACAAAATAAAACTTACAGATTTTAAGTGAACAATTTGATGAGCTTGGGCAAATATACACTTTCATGCTCACATGACCGTTATCACAATCATGGTTAAAAACATCATCATTCCTGGTTTTTTTTGTTTGTTTGTTTGTTTTTAAACGGAGTTTTGCTCTTGTTGCCCAGGCTGGAGTGCAGTGGTGTAATCTCGGCTCACTGCAACCTCCGCCTCCCAGGTTCAAGCGATTCTCCTGCCTCAGGAGTAGCTGGGATTACTGGCGCTGCCACTTTGCCTAGGTAATTTTTGTATTTTTGGTAGAGACGGTGTTTCACCATGTTGGTCAGTCTCGAACTCCTGACCTCATGATCCTCCTGCCTTGGCCTCCCAAAGTGCTGGGAACACAGGCATGAGCCACCACACCCGGCCTGTAGGAAGCTTTTCTATAACACATTCCTCTCCCAAGGAATGCCCTAATCATGTTCTGAAGATAAGATAGTCATAGGCACCCTCATGGTCAGGGCAGGCTCACTCTGTCACTCTAATCTCACTTATTAGCATCTCCCATTGCATCCTCCTCTTTTACCTCTAAAGGATTATACTGTTTCCATCTACAGGTCTATTAGCTGGATGTCAACAAATGTATTTATTTTTAAAAATATGTTTTGATAAAAATTTATACTTATTATGGACAATTAAAGTATAGACTTTGAACACTCATGACTGAGTAATGATCTTCCCACTCATACACCTTACAAATGATATACTTTAAATTTGATGTCAAAAAATTTTTATTGTAAGTTTCGTTGCATAAACTCATTGAATATTATAGATATTCAAATGGTATAGATATTCAAATACGAGAGCTGCAGATTTAACTCACGCAATTTATAGAAAATATCTTTCTTGTAATTTAATTTTAAAGCCATTTCTTATTGTTAGACTGATTAGCCAAATCAGATTTATTTATTGTCAGAGAGGCCTGACTGAATAAATCTGATAAACAAGTCCCTGGGGGGCCAGGCATGGTGGCTCACGCCTGTAATCCCAGCACTTTGAGAGGCCAAGTTGGGTGGATCACCTGAGGTCAGGATTTTGAGACCAGCCTGGCCAACATGATGAAACCCTGTCCCTACTGAAAATACAAAAATTAGCTGGACGTGGTGACATGTGCCTGTAGTCCCAGCTACTGGGGAGGCTGAGGTAGGAGAATCGCTTGAACTCGGGAGGCAGAGGTAGAAGTGAGCCAAGATCTTGCCACTACACTCCAGCCTAGGCAACAGAGTGAGACTCTGTTTCAAAAAAACAAACAAGGCCTGGCATGGTGGCTCATGCCTGTAATCCCAGCACTTTGGGAGACCGAGGCAGGCAGATTATCTGAGGTCAGGAGTTCAAGACCAGCTTGACCAACATGGTAAAACCCTATCTCTACCAAAAAAATAAAAAAATTAGTCGGGCATGGTGGCGGGCACCTGTAGTCCCAGCTACTCAGGAGGCTGAAGCAGGAGAATCGCTTGAACCCAGGAGGCGGACGTTACAGTGAGCCGAGATCGCACCACTGTACTCACTCGACAGAGCGAGACTCCGTCCGCACCTCTCCCGCAAAAAACAAAACAAAACAAAACAAGTCCCTGGGAAAACCTCACATCTCAGTTCTAATTCTAAGGTAGATGCGAGGCTAGTAGACTGGGTCCAATAAGATGCTGTCCTTTCCACTTTCCCTACTGAAGATCTGCCTTTGCTCTCAGGGCACACTGGCTGTTGAGTGATGTGTGCTTGAGTTGTTCCTTTCATGCCCTGGATGTTTTTATAACAGAGGGCAATGCGCAAGAGGAAGATTCAGAAGGAGTAAAGAGTATGCCTGACTTGTAAACCAAGGGACAAAAGCAAGGTGAAAGGTAAGTTGGAAAAGAACTCATAGAATACAAATGCTTTTAGGCAAGTAGGCTTTAAGGAAGGGTACATGAAGGAGTAAAGAATGATTTCCTTAGGACTTGTCATACCCATCTTCCCCTCAGGGAAATGTAATCTTCAACGGAAATCTGAGAGGTTTAAGACCTAATACACTTATCTTCGGTGATTCTGTGAGATCATATTTATACATATAGAATGGAAGTGAACTCACAAATGTAACAGATAATAGAATTAGCAGACAAGTACATTAAGCAGTTAGTATGACTGCATTCCATATATCCAAGAAAAAGAGAAAAAAAAATTGGACATCTTAAGTAGATAAGTGAAAGACATGCAAAAGAACTAAATTCTAACAATAAAAATTACAATGCTTGATATAAAATATACACTAGACAGGATTAATGACAGATCAAATAGTGCAGAAGAAAACGTAAGTAAATTGAAAGACAGCAACTTTACTATCCAAAATAAAGCACAGAGAAGAAAAAAGACAGAAAAATCAATGAGGAGATGATCGAAGAGCTATGGAACAACTTCAGTAAGCCTAACATATGTATAATTAAAATATCTGAAAGAGTAAAGATGACGAAAAAATCAAGACTAAATAATTAATGGCTGAAAGTTATCAAAATTTGATTTTAAAAACTGTAAAACAATAGCTCCAAGATTTTCAGTGAAACCCAAGCACGAGAAACCTAAGAGAACTACACCAAGGCCCAGAAAAATCAATTTTATTAAAACAATAAATAAAGAGAAATTCCTTAAAGTGTGAAGATGAAATAAGTCACATTATGTAC
Organism: Hylobates moloch; assembly: GCF_009828535.3. Taxonomy (NCBI): domain Eukaryota; kingdom Metazoa; phylum Chordata; class Mammalia; order Primates; family Hylobatidae; genus Hylobates; species Hylobates moloch. The sequence goes on along the minus strand of NW_026652276.1, from coordinate 234,073,275 downwards.
AGAACAAAGATAAGGATGAAGATGATAATCTCGTCACAAGCAATGCAAGTCAGAAGACAGTAGAACAACAACTTTAGAATTTTAAAAAACACTGTCAACCTAGAATTCTATACATATTAAAATATGTTTCAAAATCAAGGTGAAATAAATATTTTCAGAAATAGAAAAGCTGAAGCAATCTATTACCAGTAGAACTGAACTATAAGAAATGATAAAGGAAGTTCAGGGAGAAACTGGATGGAAATCTGTATTCATGTACAGAAATAAAGAGTATCATGTGTGGTAACTGCCCATGGTCATGAGAGAGATATTGCTAGCCTGGGAAAATTCAAATTTTGATGTACAGTTTTTACTGAATGTTAATTGCTCTCAGACCATTGTAAAGTAAAAAAAAAAAAAGAAAAGGAAAAAATTCTAAGTTGAGCCATTGTAAGTCAGGGACCATCTATAGTAAAATGATATATTTAGATTTAATTGTGTAAATTATCTTATTAAATGTATGTTATAAAAACCTTATTTAATGTATCTTATTAAATGTATGTTATAAAAAAAGATAAAAAGCAAGACCCAATTATATGCTGTTTATAGTAAACCTATAGTAAATATAAAGATAAATATTGACTAAGTAAACAGATGGAAAATATATACCATGCTAAACCTAATGTAATCAAAAGAAAGCTGAAGTAGTGACATTAATATCAGACCAAATAGATTTCAGAACACAGAATATTATGAGGGATAAGGTGAGTCATTTCATGTTGATATCAAGAAGACATAAAAATTCTTGGGCTCATGTCTGTAATCCCAGCACTTTGGGAGGTGGAGGTGGGAAAATCACTTGAAGTCAGGCGTTTGGGGCCAGGCTGGCCAACACGGTGAAACCCCATTTTTACTAAAAACACAAAAAGTAGTTGGGCACAGCAGTGTGAGCCTGTGGTCCCAGCTACTCGGGAGGCAAAGGCAAGAGAATCTCTTGAACCCGGGGGCAGAGGTTGTAGTGAGCCGAGATTGTGCCACTGCACTCCAGCCTGGGCAACAGAGTGAGACTCTGTCACACACACACACACACACACACACACACACACACACACACACAGAAGAAGATATAAGAATTCTAAACATATCTGTACCTAATAATGTAGCAAGAAAATACATGAAGCAAAAACTAATACAATGCAAGGAGAAAAATAGCCTTATCCACAAATATAGTTCAAAATTTTAACATATGTCCCTAAATAACAGAAAGAAAATATAGTCACTAAATTAGTAAGGATATAGAAGATTTTAACCATGCTAGTAAACAAGGTGACCTAATTAACATAGGATGTTCCACCCAACAATCGCAGAATATATATTATTTTCTAGTGTACACGAACATTTACCAAGTTAGATCCTGTTATGAGTCATAATTCAATTCTCAATGAATACAGAAGGATTCAAATCATGCAATGTGTATTCTATGACCACATAGAGTTATATTAGAAATTCATAAGAAATAAACTTTAAGAAATTCAACAATATGTGAAAATTAGATAGCACATTCCTAAATAACCAATAAGTCAAAGAAAAAAATCAAAAGGTTTATTGGAAAATATTTTGAACAGAATAAAAAGGAAAACAGAATATATGAAAATTTATTAACTACAGTGAAAGCACTTAGAAATTTATACTGGCAAATATCTATATTAAAATAAGATAGGTTTCAATTCAATAACTTCAGCAATTAGAGTAAAAAGAGCAACAGAAACATAAAGTAGAAGAAAAGAGATAAGTATCAGAGTGGAAATCAAGGAAGTAGATAAGAGAAAAATAATAGAGAAAATCAATGAAATCAAAAGCTGATTCTTTGAAAAGATCTATAAAATTGATAAATCTCTAGCCAGACTAAATGCGGAAAAAAAAAGAGATAAAAGATGCAAAGTTCGAATGTCAGGAATAAAACAGGCCTACTGGTAGATTATATAGTCATTATAAAAGATAATAAGGGCATATTATGACTAACTTTATGCCAATAAATTGAACAACATACCTGAAATGGATAAATATCATGAATGGCACAGACTGCCAAAGATCACTTAAGAAGAATAGATGACCTGAATTACTCCAAATCAATTCAAGAAATTGAATTTGCAGTTTTAGAAAACCTTTTCACACAAAAAAGCCACAGACACAGATTGCTTCAAAAATTATTTCAAACATTTAAAGAAATATACCACCAACTTTACACAAATGCTTATGGAAAATTGAACTAAAATACCGAAACTTATTTTGCAAAGATATTGCAAAACAAGAAAAGTACTGGTCAACATCCCTCACAAATATAGATGCAAACCTTCTAACTAAAGTTTGGCAAAGCAAACCAAACAATATATAAAAAGGGTAGTACTTTATGACCAAGTGAGGTTTATCCCAGGAATCCAAGGATAATTTAACATTCAAAAATCAACTAATGTAATTCTCCAAATTAATGAACAAAAATAATAATAATCCCAATCAATCTAAAAAAGTATTTGAAAAAATTCAACATCTATTCCTGACAGGAGGAAAGAATGTGTAGCAAACTGGGAGCAGAAGGCAACTTCCTCAACCTAACATTAGCATCTGTGCAGAACCTACAGCTAGTAGCATTTTAATGGACTGAGTATTTGTGTCTCTTTAAAATTTATTTGTTGAAATTCTAACCCCCAGTGTGATGGTGTGTAGGAGGTGGGGCCTTTGGGAGGTAATTAGGGTGGAGCCCTCAAGAATGGGATTAGTGCCCTTATAATAGGGACCTCAGAGAGCTCTCTAGCTGTCTTCCTGCCATATGAAGATACAAGGGAAGTTGACAGGCCACAATCTGGAAGGTAGAACTCACCAGAACCTGACCATGTTGGCACCGTGATCTTGGACTTCTAGGCTCCCCATCTGTAAGAAATAAATTTCTGTGTTTTTTTTGTTTTGTTTTGTTGTTTTGTTTTGAGACGGAGTCTTGTTCTGCTGTCCAGGCCGGAGCACAGTGGCGTGATCTCGGCTCACTGCAACCTCTCCCTCTCAGGTTCAAGTGATTCTCATGCCTCAGCCTCCTGAGTAGCTGGGACTACATGTGCATGCCACCATGCCTTGCTAATTTTTGTATTTTTAGTAGAGACAAGGTTTCACCATGTTGGCCAAGCTGGTCTTCAACTCGTGACCTCAAGTGATCTGCCCACCTTGGCCTCCCAAAGTGCTGGAATTACAGGCATGAGCCACCACGCCTGGCCAATGCCTGTTCTTTATAAGCTATCCAGTCTATGGTATTTTGTTAAAGCAGCTGGAACTAAGACAAGCATACTTAATAATGAAAGAATAAATACTTTTCTCCTAAGATCAGAAATAATTTAAAAATGTCTTCTCTTACCCAGAAATAAAACCAAACACCTACAGCTATCTGACCTTCAACAAAGATGACAAAAATAGGCGACAGAGGAAAGACTCCCTATTCAATAAATGGTCCTGGAATAGCAGGCTAACCATATGCAAAACAATGAAATTGGGCCCCTACCTCCTTTCACCATATACAAAAATTAACTCAAGATGGATTAAAGATTTAAATGTAAGACCTCAAACTATAAGGATCCTAGAAGAAAACCTAGGAAACACCATTCTGGACGTCGGCGTTTGGAAAGTATTTATGACTAAGTCCTCAAGAGCAATTGTAACAAAAACAAAAATTGCCAAGTGGGACCTAACTAAACCAAAGAGCCTCTGCTCAGCAAAAGAAATTACCGACAGAACAAACAGACAACCCACAGAATGGGAGAAAATATCTGCACGCCACACATCTGACAAAAGTCTAATATACAGAATCTATAAGGAACTTAAATAATTCAACAATCAAAAAACAAGTATCCCCATTAAAAATTGGGCAAAAGACATGAGCAAACTCTTCTCAAAAGAAGACATGCAAGTGGCCAACAAACATGAAAAAATGCTCATCCTCACTGGTCATCAGGGAAATGCAAATCAAAACCACAAGGAGATACCATCTCACACCAGTCAGAATGGCTCTAATTACAAAACAACAACAACAACAACAACAAAACAGATGTTGGTGAAGCTATGGAGAAAAGAGTTACACGCTGTTGGTAGGAATATAAATTAGTTCAGCCACTGTGGAAAGCAGTTTGGAGATTTCTCAAAGAACTTAGAACAGAACTACCATTCCTTCCAGTAATCCTATTACTTAGTATATATCCAGAAGAAAATGATTCATTCTACCGAAAATACACATGCACTTGTATGTTCACTGCAGCAGTATTCACAATAGCAACGACATGGAATCAACCTACATGCCTATCAACAATGGATTAGATAAGGAAAATGTGGTACATATATACCATTGAATAGTATGCAATCATAAAAAAGAATGAAATCATGTCTTTTGCAGCAACATAGAATACAGCTGGAGGCCATTATCCTAAGCAAATTAACAGAGGAACAGGAAACCAAATACTTCGTGTTTTCACTTATAAGTGGGAGCTAGACATTGGGTACTCATGGCTATAAAGATAGCAACAATAGACACTAGGGATTACTAGAGGGGGTAAGGAGGGAGGGAAACAAGGATTGAAAAGCTAACTCTTGCGTACTATGCTCACTAGCTGGGTGATGGAATCAATCACACCCCAAACCTCAGCATTATGCAATATACCCATGTAACAAACCTGCACATGTACCCCCAAATCTAAAATAAAATAAAAGTTGAAATTATTTTTGTTAATGTCTTCTCTTGCTACTTGTATCCAACATTACCCTGAAGGTTCAGGCATTGTAATAAGTGAATAAAAAGAAATAAAGCACACCCACATTGAAAAGAAAAAATTAAAATTGCCTTTGTTCACAGATAGCCTGATCTCTGTATAGAAATTCTTGTGAAATACACAGGAAAGCGACTAGCACTAATATCTAAGTTTAGTAAGGTTTCTTAAGGCAAAATCATTATACAAAAATTAGTTTTTGTTCCATAATTATTAATGAATCATTAGAAATTGGAATCTAAAAAATACCATTTAAAATAGCATCAAAGTTATAGTTTTTTACACTGTTTCAGATAAATCTGAAAAGAATGCATAATACCTGTTGTTATGAGTTGAATCACTTTCCTTTCAAAAGTTATGGTGAAACCCTAATCCCCAATATCTCACAATGTGCCCCTATTAGAAAATAGAGTCTTTGAAGAGGTCATCAAGCTAAAATGAAGTCCTTCAGGTAGGCCTTAGTCCAATGTGACTTATTCTTTATAAAATGGATAAATCTGGACACAGAGACAGAAATACTCATAGAGAGAACACCCTGTGAACATGAAGTCAGAGATGAAGGCATTGCATCCATAAGCCAAGGAACACTGGAAGTCTGCAGTAGGAGAGAGGCCGGGGACTGACTCTCCAACATTGTAGTAATCAACCCTGATGGCACCTTAGTCTTGGGTTTACAGACTCCAGAGCTGTGAGACAGTAAATTTCTATTGTTTAAGCCACTTAGTTTAGGTACTTTATCATGGCAGTCATAGGAAACTAACATACATGTACAATGAAAAGGACAAATCAATGCTGAGAAAAGATGAAGCCCTAAATAAATGGAGAGATATAACGGATTCATGAATTAGAACTTTCCTAATATTGTTAAGATGTTAACTTTCCCAAAACTGATCTACAGATTGAACACAATTCCAATCAAAATCTTAGCAGTCCTTTGTTTTTGTTGTAACAAAGTGATTATGCAATTCATATACAATGACTTTGAAAAAAGATTGTTTAATTACATCTCCTCCCTTACTCCATGACTTGAAAAGGTATTCTAATCAAGTGACTGTGGGATTGACTTAAATACAAAGAAATAGCTCAGTGGAAAAGAATGAAGAATTCAGAAACAGAACTTGGAAAATGCTTCAAAATATTGTCCCAACCCATCTCTCTAGTTTCATCTCCTTTTTATTTCTTAAACATTATTGGCCTGTAATCGATACCCGGAATTATTTTAGCATGGAAGTTACCTGTCATATATCACAAATTGGAAACTGTGAAGAGCTAACGAAAGATGCTCTTCTGGTAAAATGATATTTTGGGCCCTATGTGTTTAGAACCACATAGGTAGTCATCTATTTTCTTCATTCATAAGGCTGGCTCTAGAAAAATCTCTGTGCATGAGGTGAGGCCAAATCAGAGCTCATGGTATTCTTAAAAACCATTCAAAGGACTCAAACAGTATAATAACTTCTAGAACCTGGACAAATATGGATAAACACAAAATTGCATGAATAAACTATTCATAAAAGGGTTTTTATATTATTCTAATATGGGAACCCATAAATATATTCATATGAAAAACAGAAAGTGATCTTGCTCGTGAATTATTTTGCCTCATTTGAAAGTAAGAAACTACATAAATATTTAAGCAGGTTTCTTAACAATATTGCTAATGTCCTTAGGCCTGAACCTCCCTTGGCAGTATACTTTGTGTACTTAATTGCAACTTTGCTTTTGTCCATTAGTATCTAAATCTTTTCCAAGTAATTGGAAGCAACTAGAATTATTTTTATTGATATGATGCCAACTTTATCAGCATGTTTTAAGAGCTTAGGCTAAAAATAATACAAAATACAGCTCTATGTAATACGTTAAATCATCATCTACACTTTTCTTAAAAATAAAAACTACCCTGCTTTCTACCACTTTTCAGCATTCTAATCTAATTTCCATGTTTAGGTAAAGCCACACAGTTTGATTTGTATACTGTAGATATGTCCTGTGGCCCCAGGATGCAGTTTAACCACTATTTTAAATTAGAGGTCTCCTATCCGTGCGTCCCTCTACAGCCAAAGTTTAAAAATTCATTCATTTATTCAACACATATTTATTGAGTACCTGACATGTGGAAGTGCAGAAGGTAGGAAAGAAAGCAATGTAGCCAAACTTTCTACAGTGAGGCAACAGGAAAGTGAAGGAAAGAGACAGTGGACAAGGAAATACTAACTTACGGAGTTAATTGCAAACAGCAGGAAACCCTGTGAAGGGAATAAGCTGGGTGATGAGATCACCATCGGTCAGCATGGTGCAGCACGGTTAGGTGATTAGAGGAGGTATTGCTGAGGAGGAGATGGCATTTAACTCAGGACCTAAAGGCTGAGAAGGGATCATTCATGCAAAACCAGAGATTGCAAGATTGAAATTATTTTTTCTTCAATTAATACATGTTACACAAAATATGCAGTGACCAGAAAGTTTTAAATACATTATTCCTAGTCAGATATCAGGACATCTTAATATATAATAGACAATAATCTTACGTATCTTCAATGGGCATAAAGATATTGGATAAATTGTTAAATCACATTCTTTCTTTTTCCTCCTTTTGGGTCCCCTGCTCCCCAAACCTCTGAACATATTTTTTTCTGTTCCTTGTATATATAACTCAATATCCAGTAAAAGTTAGAGAATTCTGTAAACTTGTATTCCAGACAAATATATGTTATCAGTTACTGAACATTAACTAGATACACTGTCGGTGTTTCCAGTTTAACATGAGCCCGTATCCTTGACTCCCTCCTCCATACTAATATCTTTACTCCTACTGAAGTTGCTCCTTATCTCAGAAAAAGACATTACCATTGCAAGTGACACAACCAGCAAATATCCTTCTTTCTCAACAGATCCTAAGTAGTCCAATCACTAAATTTATTTTAACGTATGCCCTGAAGTCTGAATTATTTAAAACTCTTCTTTTCAATTCAATTACTATGATCCTCACTCAGATCCTTTTAAACTTGTCTGAATCACTGCAAAAAGCCTTGTAATAATCTTCCCGGTTGAAGTTTCTTTACACTCTAAACTATAATTACCATCATAAATATATTTATTTTGTAAATTATGAAATATATAAAACACATAAAATACATAAAAATAACATATACCTGTTTCCAGAAATAGGCAATCTATTTATCCTTAAGATATTTTTCCAATGTAAAACACAAATAATGTTACACAAAATATATAAAAAATTCATTGAAATATATCTAGGCTTATAAGAAAATAAGGGATATCGCTAAGAAATTAAAATAAGCTGACAAGAAGTCCCCACAGAGACATAAAAAAGAAGAAACTTTCATATGTGGCCATGATATAGTAGTTGTCTCAAACTGAATCTCTGAACAAGAATATTCATAGTATCTAGATAAAATGCAAAGGAAGTCCCTAACTGTTGAGAGATATTAGAGATCACTTGTGGCAGTGAGGTCCTAAGAGTTGAATATAAGACAGAAGGAAAGTTTCCTGAGGTGAGACCAACATTCTTTACTTCATTTTCCATTAAGGCAGTTACTGATTCCTACATGGCTGATATGGTTTGGCTGTGTTCCCACCCAAATCTCACCTTGAATTGTGGTTTGGGGAGGGACCCAGTGGGAGGTAATTGAATCATGGGGGTGGTTACCTCCATGCTGTTCTCATGATAGTGAGTTCTCATGAGATCTGATGGTTTTGTAAGGGGCTTTCCCCCACTTCACTCTGCACTTCTCCTTGTCTCCTTGCTGCCACCATGTGAAGAAGGACATGATTTCTTCCTCTTCCACCATGATTATAAGTTTCCTGAGGCCTCCCCAGCCATGCTAAACTGTGAGTCGATTAAATCTCTTTCCTTTATAAATTGCCGAGTCTTGGGTATGTCTTTATAAGCAGCATGAGAATGGACTAATACAACGGCATAGCTTACAACTTTTGGTGAGAGAAAACCAAACTCAGGTCCTATCCAACACCCAAGACTTTGCATTGACCTAATTAGGATGAGGACATGGGAGTGAGAACAAGTCAGATTAGCCCTCAAAAGTCCCAAGTCAAGCTCAGATATTCTCAATATATTACTGGATCAAGATGATCTGATCTAAATTCCTGCCAGAAGAAAAAGTAAATCTCCTCTTAATAAAAATAAGATCATCTAGAATCTTCCCTAAAAAGATGTTGCATTCAGGAATACTAACCAGTAGATAAGACCAATTTTTAGCCAGCGAGAGGGGGAAAGAACAGGCGGTGGAAATGGACTTGCAGTGATCCAGATACTGAAATTATCAGGCACAGAACTTAAAGTAACCATATTGCTATATTAAGCAAAATAGATATCAAGATAGAGACTTTCAACCGAGTTTCATAATCTATGAAACAAGATCAAATATTAGAACATAAGCATGAAATTACTGAGATTAATTGCTTAATGGATGAATTAAACAGCTGACGAGACACAGGAGAAGAGATTGTTAGTGTCCTGGATTAAAGGTCTGTAAAAAATATCCAGACAGAAGTGTAGAAATAAAAAGAAGATAAAAAAATACAGATAGGAGTCGAAGAGACACAGGTACTTGATGAAAATATCTAACATACATTGCTGGGAGTCACAGAACACGAGGAGAGGGAATGAACAGTACCGATAACTGGAGAGATACTGGCTGGTAATTTTCCCAAACCAGTGAAAGACACGAGCCCACAGTTTCAAGAACGACCATAAGATTCCAGAATGAATTACACAGAAAACCAAACCTAAGCAGATCATAGTAAAACTAACAAACAACACAGACAAAAAAGAATTTCCTTCAAGAGAACAAAAATCAGTCTGATAATTGATTTCTCCACAGCAATGCACCATAACCAGAAAAAATACCCTTCAAAGATGAGCGAAAAAAGATGTTTCAGACCAAATATGATAACGAAGAAGGTTCTTCAGGCAGAAAAAAAGATGATATTAGAGGGAAACATGGAACTACCAAAGGAATTAAAAGCATGAGGAAGGATAAATGTGTGGGTAAGTCTAAATGAATCTTAATAATGTATTGTGGGGTTTTATAAATATGTAAACATAAAGTAAAATATGAGACAATGAAGGAATAAAACAACATGAGGATGAATTGAAGTAGAGCGTTCTAAAGGGCTCTTGAAAATAAAGAAAAGTGGTAAAATGTTATATTATTGTCCAATAAGTAAATGATGGAAGCTGTAGTCTCTGAGATAGTCACTAAAACCATGGAACTGGCAACAACATAATATGGAAAATGTACTATTAAGAAATACTTGATGAAACCTAAAGAAGTCAATAAAGTAGAAGAGATAAAACAAATAGTGAGATTGCATATTTTTACCCAAATGTCTCAGAAATTAGATTAAATATAAGCAGGTTAAATACTCATATTAAAAGTTGAAAACAAGCTGAATTTTTAACAGTTGAGTAATACATTGCTCACTGGAGATACACCTTAAATGGAAAGTTTGAAAGTCAAAAAATAGAAAATGTCTACCATCTCCCAAAAAAGTCATAGCCTTACTAATGGATAAGGTAAATATTGACAAGGAGTATGAATAAGGAAGAGGAACATTTTATAAAAAAGAGTAAATGCACCAAGCATTTATATGAAAACAATATAAAAGCGCATACCCTAAAAATATAGCTTCGAAAGAAAAGCTAACAGAACAACATGGAGTAATAAACAAATCACAGCTATACTGGAAGATTTTAATAATCTTTCTCAAAAATTGATAGTAAGCAAAAACTTAATAAGGATCTATAGTTTTTTTATAAATTTGATAAACCGGACCTAATATAAGAAACCAACAAGTAGAGCATATGCATTTTTTTCTAAATGCACATGAACTATTTATCAAAAATCCTATATACTTGGCCATAAAGTTAGTCTTAACAAATTTAAAAATTCAAATTTGCTTGAAAACAGAGCACCTTCAAGCTAGAAATTAATCATAAAAATAAAATTAAAATATTGACAAATGTTTAAAACGAAATTATACATTTCAAAAATGACCCATTGGTAAAAGTAGAAATCATTATGCAGGTTAAAAACATTTTAAATGGCCGGGCGCGGTGGCTCACGCCTGTAATCCCAGCACTTTGGGAGGCTGAGGTGGGTGGATCACGAGGTCAGGAGATCGAGGCCATCCTGGCCAACATGGTGAAACCCTGTCTCTACTAAAAATACAAAAATTAGCCAGGCATGGTGGCACATGCCTGTAATCCCAGCTACTAGGGAGGCTGAGGCAGGAGAATCACTTGAACCTGGGAGTCGGAGGTTGCAGTGAGCCAAGATCATGCCGTTGCACTCTAGCCTGGCAACAGAGTGAGACTCCGTCTCAAAAAAAAAAAAAAAAAATTTAAATGAAGCCAGGTGTGGCTGTTCATGCCTGTAATTCCAGCTACTCAGGAGGCTGAAGTAGGAGGATCATTTGAGGCTAGGAGTTCAAGACCAGCTCCATCTTTTTTAAAGATAGCCCATCTCTAATAAAAACAATTGTTTTAAATTAACCAAACATGATGGCACACGCCTGTAGTCCTAGCTACATGGGAGGCTGAGGCAGGACGACCGATCACTTGAGCCCAGGAGTTTGAGGCTGCAGGGAGCTAGGATTGTGCCACTGTGTTCTAGCTTGGGCAACAGAACTGGACTTTGTCTCTAAAAAAAAAAAAAAAAAAAAAAAAACACTACATATTGAAACTTGGGGGATAGAGATAAAATTGTGCTTTGTTCTTTGAGAAAAATTTATGGCTTATTTGCATGTATTTCAAAAGAAGAAATACTAAAAACATAACATTCATTTAAAGAAGTTATAATATGAACAGCAAACTAAATTTTATCTTTAATTTTTAAAAATATGTTAAATCTACTTGTTTGATAGTCTGCATCTGATCTTTTCAGTCTAATCCAGGCCGCCCTATGTCTGCCTACTCTCACTTAAGGTGGCTTTCTACCTTGTGAATTTTGTTAGAGGGCCACGAGCTCGTGTTCAGTAGGCATTATTGTGGGAATCCCATAAGATGCAATTTGAGAACTGGCTTAAGGCTGTGTTCCTTTGTACTTTCTAACAAAAGAGACCAGAGACACAACTTGTCTTGGATGATTTTATTTTAATTTCTCATCTTGGGATTTCCAGAACCATGCAGAGAGCACAAACTTGCAATGAAAACCCAGACGTGGAGTAGGGATTGATCCGAATTATCAGTAGCAGACTTCCCCTAGAGATCAGTCCAGCACAGGAGCTTTTGCTTACAGTCTCTTCACTGACGAGTTAGTGCTCTGGGTCCTGGCCTGGGGGAGGCAGAGTGCTTGGTTCCAAGCGCCTTCTTGGAATTACCTTATCTCCTGGCCTAGGAGGTCTTCCAACCAAAAGCCCCTTATTTATAGAGCTTTCCAGATGTCTCCAAATCAGCTTTGCAACAGCAATAGTTTTCACTTCGATCTTCAGTTCTCTCTTTCTTCAGGCCAATGTAGACTCTTTTTCTTGTATTTATTTATAAACTTAGCTATATACTTTAAAGGATGTTTATTATCTTTTATTTAGTGTATGTATATATATACACACACACACACACACGTATTGTTCCTATTGGGAGGTTTTACATTTTAAGATATTTAGTTTATTATATATGCCAGAATCAGGATCACAGAAATTTCCTCCTAAAACAGAACCAGTCATATCACTTCCGAATTTAAAACTCTTAGAGGCCTTCAAGTCCAAACTCCCTTTTAGTGCATTCCGAGTCTTTTTCATCTCTCTTCTCCTTAATTTAAAAATGGTCTTTGCAAGTGAGCACTGCGTGGCTCATAATGGAAACTGAATTGCCATTGTTGAAGGTTGAGTTTCTCCTTTCACCTTGTACTCTAGCCTCAAATGTTCTTAAATGTCTGAATCTTTGCTGGCAAGATTCTATCTATCAATGATAATCTTCCCTTACTGACAAACTCCCAGTAGTCATTTAAAATACAACTGAAATGTATCGTCATTCTGAAATCCTTCTCCCATGTTGCTCTTTCCTTTTCCTCCCCTTCCTTTCCTGGAATTTGAAACTCCTCTGTGTGGTGGTGACGTCTGTCACTCAGCACTCATCCAGTTCAGATGGGCATAAGGCGCCACGATTCTCAGAGGAAAAGCAGTGGAGGTGGGGCTGCCTAATGCACAGGAACAGACCTTTCAAAGTGGAATCCCAGTTAGACAGCACCTGCCCCTGCTGCTGACCCGCAAAGGCTATCATCTCAGTCTCCTATTTCAACACCTCTGAAAGTGAGGCTACTGCTTGTCATTTGCAGCCAGGCGCTTCTTTTTTTCTGCCCACAACTTTATTGAGGTATAACTGACAATTAGATATTGCACTTACTTAAGGTGTGCAGGTTGATACTGTGATGGTATAGGCGTACATCCTGAAATATTCACCTCAACCCTTCTAAGTCGTGGTTTCCCTGGTGAGTGATGAGACACGGGAGGCTGTTCTTAGGAGAAGGGCACAGGTGGGCAGGTTGAACAGTGAGTTCCTCAGTCACATACACTAGAAAGGGTCTTGCCCACTGCCTGGAGATGCACAGCATGGGCTGTAATGGCGAAAACAACAGCAGCAACAAACCCCCCGAACTGGAAAAATCCAGATGCCTACCAACAAGAAAATGAATAAATAGATCGTGATATGTTTATATTCATGCAGAAGGATAATATAAAAAGCAAAAATAAATAAACTTGAGCAATATAGATCGACATGGGTTATTCCTTTACATATAAATTATTGGAGGAAAAAAAGTAAGTCACAAAAGAAATCATATGATTTGAAATCATTTTTAAAGCTCTAAAACAAATAACGCCCCTGTAATCCCAGCACTTTGGGAGGCTGAGGCAGGCAGGTCACCTGAGCTCAGGAGTTTGAGACCAGCCTGGCCAAACTGGTGAAACCCCGTTGCTACTAAAAATACAAAAATTAGCCAGGTGTGGTGGTGGGCACCTGTAATCCCAACTATTTGGGAGGCCGAGGAAGGAGAATCGCTTGAACTCGGGAGGTAGAGGCTGCGGTGAGCCGAGATTGCACCACTGCACTCCAGCCTGGGCAACAACAGCAAAACTCCGTCTCAAAAAAAAAAAAAAATAAAGTAAAATAAAACAAACAATGCTAATGTATGTTAGAGATCCATATACATGTAGTAAAACTGCAAAGAAAAGAAATAACAAGCACAGATTTTATAATCATGCTTAATTTTATAGGGGAAAGAGAGGCAATTGGGGAGGGGCTCAAATGATGGTTCATTAATTTTGTTAATAATTTTTTTTATTTCTTGGGACCAGTGGTTTATGCAAAGACTCTATTTTTTTATATCTCATATTGTTATTTTTTATAAAATTTCCAAAGTAATTGATAAGAAATGATTCGCAGCCTTATTGACAACTTGTTCATTCCAATTAGTTAAACATGGCACAGTAACATCCGCATTGGAAATGTGGAGTCCACAGAGAAAGTAATTTTCAAAGCCTGATTCCAGTGAAAAACTGGAAATCAGGCAGTTTCTTCAGCAGAGTGATTCTTTTCTGATCGAGCTTGGTGCACTGGAAGACAGAATCACTGCAGAGCTTAGCCTGGGCTTAGCCTCTCTCGCAGCCCTGCCGGGAGGACTACCGAGCTTCTGCGGAGCTCCTGCATTCGCTGCGATGTGCCTCCTCACTTCATCCGGATCATTTCCTTCCCAACCGAACCTGTGATGCAGGGAGACACTGAGCCTGGCAGACGGGGCTCCCCCTGCATAAAGACCGGTACAGGAATGGCTGTGACAGGTCCAGAAGGATGAAAGTCGTGTTTAAAGGAGACATCCCTGGCTGGTACTACAGCCCTTCCAGATTGCTCTTTCCAGCCTTCATGCTCTGTATCATGGTCCCTTCCTACACAAATGATTTTGTCTCCAGGACCGTCTGATATCCAGGTCCTGCGCCTGATAGGCTCATCCTCTCTCCTTCTGCAGGAGCCTCACATGTTACACTCAAATCCTTTGCTCATGCTACTGCCTTAGCTTAAAATGCTTTTTCTCTCTCCACTGAACTTAAGCCATTTCTAACCCTCTAGCTAAGTCCAGCTCAAGCCAATCCATCAGTCTACTTCTAAATGCAGAACACTCAAATTTTACTGCCTCAATGAAATGCTCTTAGTTGGATATAATCGACACTGATCTCATCACTCTATACACATTTAACTCTACCATTTAAGATGTACAAATGTGTTCTTATATTTTCTCATGCAATAGTTAACCAGGCAGTTTTTACGCGCAGCCCCATTGTAGTTTAGTGGGTACAACGAGAATGTTACAGATGACTAAACAGGCCAGATCCAAGTCTATGTGGGAAAAAAATATATAAAGATAATGACAAGCCACTGAACCTGAATATTTCAATAGGTTATTTATCATTGGCCATCTGGGATGGTGACTAATGTTTGCGCTGTAATATGGGCATGCTTAAGATCTATTTATTGTGAAACCACAAATACTCCTGGTGTAAATATACATCTTGATTCATTTTAGATTAGCCAAACACTACTCAAAAATGAAACTGATAATAATAAATATAAGCCAATAGGAATTTGTAACTGAAAAGCAAAAGTAACAGTAATTAAATATTAACTATAATTAACTCAACACGGATGTTGCAGTGATTACTGAGTCCTTTCTGAAAATAGAAAAATGCGATTATCTATAGGCATGCATGCCTTCTAGAAGCTTTCATAATGCTGGACAGTTCATAGTCACCAGACTTCTGCACAGAATATGGAATAAACATCTCAGGAAGCTCTGCTACTGTGCATATTTCCATGTTTGCATGTTAATTTAAGTAATTCTTCACAATTCACTTATTAGGTAATGCATAAAAGGCTTTTAGTCATATGTAAAAATGAAAGTGCATTAGTTACTTATCTTTTACAGTAATTCTAGATAATATCTGCATCGTTTTGAAAAATTGCAGGATCCATGTAGAAACCACAGATCACCTGAAAACCACAGCTCCAACTTCCTGTGAGTTAATCTTGTCTTTGTAACTCGATTGAAAATAAATTTGGGGGAAATATGCTCTATGTTTTATTTCTTAGGTGTTTCACATGAGGGAATAATAGAATTATTGCTAAAAAGAGCAGAATGTGTATATTGTGTTTGGCTATGTCACGTGGGTCATGTCATGTTAACAGTTCTTGAGTCTTTCGTATCTGCAGAGTGCACCAGCAGGTTGATTATATGAAGGACCAGAGTTGAACTGGAGCTTCACAATTTACTAGTTATGTGACCTTGCACTAGCCATTTGAACTTTTGGGGCCTTAGATTATTAATGTATATAAGGAGAATTATATCTCATGGAATTTTTGAAAAGTGATAGTGCTCAGGACACAAAATCAGGCTGTGGTTTTAAGCACTATGAAACACAGTTTCTAGCCTCTGTGAGTTTGAAGGTGAGTAGGAAAGACAATAGGAAATGAAGTGAGATCGTTTAGATGCCCCCTACTCTGACCATTATCCTGACCTCCATCACAAAAAAACAACCTGGGTATGACTTGAAGTTGCATCCTCTTTTCTATGATCTATTCCTCCCTCTAAAAGGCCTCTTTCTCCCTCAAGATGTGACTTTTGCTCCATAAGAATGAAGCTGTGCCTGGTTTGCCAATTTCTGATAAAGTCGTGTAGACAAAGTACAGTCTTTTGTGCATTGCTCCATGCAAGAAAGTTACATATTATAAGCCTGCTTCTAGAAACAGTAAAGCTTCCATCCAAGAGAAAAGAGGATGATCCCAATGTGGGGTGCAAGTCCCTGGATTTTGTATACAAAGCCCAGTGTGTTTAGGTGTGTGCCCATTAGCCTTTTATACGGAGATGGTCTGTAACTTTCACCAGATTCTTAAGGGGATTCATCACCCTAGAAAGGTTAAGAACTAAATGTCTAAATGAGAACATTTCAGACAATGCAGCAAGACTACTGTGGGAGATAATTTTGTGTGGGTCAGATGCTGCCTTCCTATTGTCAGCTGTATAATGTACCCACCTGAGAACAGTACAGCTACTTTAGCAAGAAGTGAGGTCTTAATGGGGTCTTTTTGAAGTCACTTTCCAGCGAACAAGGATAAGCATTTCCTCTTACACAATTTTCTCCTGGGGAAGCTCCTGAGCTTCTCAAAACATTGGTACAAGGGCCTATACACCTTTCTTGAAGAAGCATGATCTACTTGCCTGAAAACCACCATCCTTATTTGAAACATCTTCATGGGCTGAATCTTAGTAAGCTCTTGCTCCTGGGTCCTATGGGAGGGTACTTTATTTGTCCAGCTATGCCTCCAACCCTTTTTTTGAAATGTTCCCGGGATCTCTTGCTTTGCAAAAGAAATTGAAGAGTGACGAAATCCTCAGTGGTTAAGTAGAAGTGAGAATAAAATCTAAAAAGAAAGAAAACAACTAAAAGCTAGAAAGGCTGCTATACAGTAAGTTCAGAATGAATTTAGGGTTAATCTTTTTCAATATGAAAACCACATACAGGGGCTGGGAATAAATGATGGCATATAAATACCTCCAGTAGAGCTAGGAACAGCTCCTGGGAGCTAAACTAGAAAATCAATTTGCAATCAATTAGAGAAGTGCGGTGTTACCTTAAAAGGCCTCTAGGCTGAGATCTGAACTATAATCTGATAGATGAATGGTGAGTTTGCACATGGGCTCTGGACAGGCTTCCTGGGTTTCAATCCTAGCTCTTGTACAAACATGAGAAACTTAGTTTTCCTACACCTGTTTCCCTATGAGGTTGTTGAGGGAATTACATGAGTTAACACACGTAAAGCACTCAGAGCAGTACCTGACCCATAATAAATGCTCAATAAATACAGTCTCTTATTTACTATTATTTTTATGGCAACCAGCACATTTTTTCTTAAGTTAATAACTATATTTACAAAGAAATCACTAATGCAAATATAAAACTATCGTGTCCAAGGAAGCCATTCAAGGGTCCCTCCAGACACTGCCCAGGGCAGATAGTTTGTCCTGACTCCTGCACACAGGTCAGGCTGCCAGATGCACCCTCCTCTACAACTGTCCGTGAGATGACACCAGCTGTCAACATTTCTCTTCACGCCTCCTGAGCTACAATTTCACCTCCCACGTAGATTTGCCAACAAGGCACAAAGCTCTAGCCTATGAAGGTGGAAATCCAAGTCTGCTTGACCCATTGTAACCTAATAAGTTCCTCTTCTAAGTTTTCTACGCTCATCTTTTTGGAGTTCACTTAATATTGGTCAGTTATCTGCAATCCTACAACCTCTGAGTATATAATAGAATAGAATTTAATTTTAGCTTCTAAAATCCTAGGATTCACAATCTCACCATTGTCTTGTCATCATCCTTCTACGTTTGACTCTGCGAGGGCCCTCTGCAAAGCCAGCCAGCCCCTTCCCTGAGCTCAGCCTCTTATGTTACTGCCTGCTGTGGTAGATAGCGCTAGTTGTCTACATAAGCCATGGAGGCCTGAAATGGTTAGGGAATCTTACCTCAGTTCCATGAGTGCTCTCTTTCAGCGTGCAAGCATTTCTGGGCATTAAACAATCAGTAGATAATAGATTACCAAGGGCTAGTTGACAACTGAATTAGAGGAAACTTAGACCCTGTTTGGAGCGGGCTGAAAAGTGGAGCACTAGTGAAAAGCAGAGTGGGAAGCCTCAAATACAGTGTCCTTCTTTATATTTCTCCCTTCTTCACACTCTGGTCACCATCTGCTATGTCAAGACACAATGCTGTTCTCTGAATGTCTACGGAATGACCACAGAGTTTGTGTGGTGTGAAAGGCAGAGGTGCCCTCAAGCTACAACTCTCTTATAATAGAAAGGGAGGGAGTGAAGATGGAGGAAGTATTTTCAAACAATTGCCAGGAGATAAATGCATAATGTCATCTCATTCTAAAATCCATTTAGAAAGTAATGTGTAAGGGAATAATATGACTATAGCGATTTCACTTTGCATTTTTAATGTTTGCCCAGGAAGTATCAAGAAAGCAAGAATAAACATTTGTTTTATTTTCTTTTTTCCTAGTCAGACAAGTCAGTAAGATTCAACATCTCAGTGCCTAGGTACATCCAAGACCATGCTCAGTGCAATGTCAGGGAGTCCAATCCCTTAGAATAGTTGAAAGTCTACCTCTTTCACCTCCTTGTTTCCTCAGCCCTTGAACACATCATGCACCTCTCTGCTTCTATGAATTTGACTATTTTAAGCTCATCACATAAGCGAGATCACATAGTATTTTTTCCTTTCGTATCTGGCTTATTTAACTTTGCATAATGTCCTCCAGGCTCATCCATGTTGTCACAAATGGCAGGATTTTCCCGTTGTTAGGGTCTGAATAATATTCTATTGTGTGTACATACCTCATTTCCACACACTAGTCTATGGACACAAGTCGTTTCCATATCTTGGCCATTAGAATGATGCTGTAAGGTTCACGAGAGTGCAGATATCTTTCCAAGATTCTGGTTTTACAGTTTTCTAAGAGGGTAGATCTTATGTTAAGGTGAAAGAGGTAGACTTTCAACTATTCTAAGGGATTGGACTCCCTGACATTGCACTGAGCATGGTCTTGGATGTACCTAGGCACTGAGATGTTTAATCTCACTGACTTGTCTGTAAGTTTACTGACTTTTCTTATCGTTATCCTGATAAATGAATAAATAAAAAGGATGGAAGGAAACTTTTGGAGGTGATGGACAGGCTTATTGCATAGATTGTGGCAATGGATTCACAAGCGTATACTCATCCTCAGACTCTTCGAGTGGTATACATTACATATGCACAGCTTTTTGTACGTCAGCCGTACCACAATAAGTGGTTTAAAAAAAAAGAATTCTAACACTCTTGAATAAGTAGATGTAGAATTAAAAAGAGAGAGAGGCAGCCTTGACCTTTACTAGTAATTATTAACACTGTTTACTAAATCTCTGGTTTTGATCTTTCTGGCTGTTAGAGTAGAATTGTACTTCCAGCTCTCTTGAAGTTAGGCAAGGCTATTTTGATTTTGTCCAATAACATCTTGGTGGAAGGAACATGTTACTCACTCCTGGTTGTATGGTCCAGTGCTAGTGCTTACATCGCCATGTTCTTCCCCCTAACCGTGGAGGTACATGTCAAGATGCGTCTCCTCCTGTGGGCAGAGCCTTCCTCCAGACCCTCACTGGGCATGCAACATAAGGGATAAATAAATATGTGCTCTATGAAGCATTGAGATTTTTAGATTGGTTTTGTACAATATAACCTAGCCTTTACTGACCAAGACAAACCAGTATAACCTAGAGAACAACAGATTATTCTGGATGTTGAGAGATTTGCGTTATAGACTGTGCTTTGTAACCATGAGAAAATAATGTATTTGGGTCACAGAGAGCTTTTATCTCTCTATCTCATTTTAAAACCTTCTCCTAAGGTAATGGTTTAGAGTTGGAAACATCAATATGAGCTTATGTTTAGCTTAATATAGAACAGATGTTTCATATGGAAATATCTCAATGTGTGCCTATGCATGGGTTAGTATACACACACAGGTGAGTATACACACACAGAGCACTTCTTGCTCTGTAAGCTGAGAGGACCTGAAGCAATTTCTGCTCCTCCAGTACTAACAAGTACCCCTGATACTCAGATTTTGGCTTCTAATTCCATTCTCCAATAAAAGAAACAAGGATTCTTGGAGAAATGGCTAATTAAAGACTGCGCAGGACATATACTACATGAAACTGAAGTGTCTTGTAGTGCCAGAAAGTAAAGATATGAAACAAATGACAACAACAATGCCACAATGCTAGGAGTATGTTGAAGGGACACAGGAACCAACTGAAAGGCATCCCAGTGGTGAAGGCTAGAACAATGTGAGCAAAAAATACACAAAATAATATTGAATTGTAACCCAAAGTATAAAATAAGTATCCATGAGTTCATACTGATATAGATATTTGAATAAATGAATAAACAGGGAAGAGGAGACAAATCTACCATGCAGAAGAATTCCAAAGAATTTATGAAGACATTCCACCCTGAAGGACACAGAGCCTAACTCCCATCATTTGGGTGCAGGCTATACCTACTGACTTCCTTTGAAAGAGTGAAAATATGGAAAGAAGAGAAAAAAGAGTAACTTAATAGTGAAGAAACCTGACAAAAACCATCTCAAGCCAAGTGACTAAGGCTTAAATAAATAATGACAAGTCATATTGACTGTATGTGCCCTTGATATGATATGATGAGAATGGCATTTTGCCTCTGTGATTTTCCTCCCCCAAATGCATTAAAAAAGTCTAATCATGAGAAAAATACCAGACAAATTCTAACAGAGGAGCATTCTATAAAATACCTAATCAATATTCCTCAAACTCTCAAGGTTATCACAATCAAGGAAAATCTGAGAAAATTGTCACAGCCAAGAGGATCATAAGAAGACATGGCTGCTAAATGTGATATGTTATCCTGGATGGGATCCTGAAACAGAAAGGTAATATTAGGAATAAACTAAGGAAATCTAAATAAAGTCTGAACTTTAATAATAGTAATAATGTATTATCATTGGTTTGCTAATTAGAACAAATGTACCATACTAACAGAAGATGTTAAGTACAGGGGAATCCTCCATTCCAGCATCTCATTTTTTTCTGTAAATCTAAAACTGTTCTAAAGAAAAAGTTTATTTAAAAAGTACCATTTACAATGTCAGAAAACGATAAACTACATAGGTATTTAAATCTCCCAAAAGACATTCACACTCTCTGGGAAGTACAAAACACGACACTGACAACTATAAATCTGTACTGAGGGGAATTAAAGAAAAGCTAATAAATTGAGTTATACCATGTTCATAGATGAAACGATTCAATATGATTTAGATACCAGTCATCCTCAAATTGTTTTAGCGATTCATGGCAATCTCAATCAGTATTTCAACAGAATTTTTGTAGAAACTGACAAGAGGCTTTTAAAATGTATACAGAAACATAAATGACTTAGAATGTCTAAAGCAACTTCAAAAACAGTTTTTAGAGTAAAAGTACCTGATTTCTAGATTATAAAGCTATTGTAGTCAAGACACTCTAGAAGTTTTAAAAAGGAAGTTTATAAAATGGAACAAAATAGAGTAAAAAATAGACTTGCTCATATGTGGTCAATTAATCTTTGACAAAGGTGCAAAACAAATTTAGTGGATATAATGTTCTCAGCAAATTGTCCTAGAATAGGGCTGGGCACGGTGGCTCACACTTGTAATCCTAGAACTTTAGGAGGCCGAGGTGGGTGGATCACCTGAGGTCAGAAGTTCAAGACCAGCTTGGTCTACACGGTGAAACCCTGTCTCTACTAAATATACAAAAATTAGCTGGGCATGGTGATGGTTGCCTGCAATCCCAGCTACTCAGGAGGCTGAAGCAGGAGAATCACTTGAACCTGGGAGGTGGAAGTTGCAGTGAGCCAAGATCGTGCCACTGTGCTCCAGCCTGGGCAACAAGAGCAAAACTTCGTCTTAAAAAAAAAAAAAATTGTCCTAGAACAATTGGATACACAATGCAAAAAATGAGCTTCAATTCATATCTCACATCACATATAAAAGTAATTTAAATTATATCATTGTCCTAAATAAAACGTAAATGTATTTTTAAAAAACCTAGAAGTAATAGGAGATCATCTCTGTGGCCTTGGGTTAGATAAAGTTATCTTAGATACAACATCAAGACCACAATTCATAAAATTAAAAAATACATAACACTGCATTAACATTTTCAAAAATCTTCTCTTTTCAAGATATCATTAAGAGAATGAAACGGCAAGCCTCAGACTGGGGAAACATATTTGCAACTACAGATCTAAGAAGGGACTTTTTTCTACAGTATATAAAGAACACTCAAAACTCAACTATAGGGAAAAAAACAACTTGTTTAAAGAAGTCAAAACATACAGGTGGACAACCAATGTATGAAAACATGTTCTTCACCACTAATCATCAGATGTAACCCAGAACTTAAAATAAAAGTTGAATAAGAAGAAACAAACAAAAACCCATGTGCTCCATGGCTCCTATTCATAAAGGAATGTACACGCAGAAATAGCACAGGAAGAAAACATCACCCGCTAAAATGTTTGTGTTCATTGTGATTGTCTTTGAAGTAAAAATAACACCAGCATTTCCTTAACAAAAAAAAGTTTAAAAAGTTTTAAAAAGAAAAAAGAAACATAATCCTACAGTAGAATACTACTTCACAAGGAAAAGGAAAGAACAATTTACGGACACAATAACCTTTTTGAGTCTCAACATTATCATGCTCAATGAAAGAAGGCTGAGAAAACAATAGTCTATAATTCACCCCCTGTCCCCCTTTTTTTTGAGGCAGGGTCTAGCTCTGTCACTAAGGCTGGAGTGCAGTGATGCAATCTCAGCTCACCGTATCCTCAACCTCCTGGGCTCAGATGATCCTCCCACCTCGGCCTCCTGAGTAGCTAAGACCACAGGCATGAGTGATGACGCCCAGCTAATTTTTGTATTTTTTGTAGAGATGAGGTTTCGCCATGTTGCCCAGGCTGGTCTTGACCTCCTGAGCTCGAGCAGTCTGCCTGCCTTGCCCTCCCAAAATGCTGAGATTACAGGAGTGAGCCACCACAACCCGCCTATGATTCCTTTTTATATTCCAGAATATTTACATGAATCTACAGTGGCAGAAAGCCATTCAGTGGTTGACTGTGGATGGTGCAGGTCAAAATAGGGAGATGGAGACTGCAAGGAACCACAGGAAACTTTGGGTAGAGTGGTGGATAAGTTCATTATTTGGATTGTTGTGATGGTTTTATTTGTCAAATTTGGTCTAATTATACATCTGAAATACTTCATTGTATTGTATGTCAATTGTTTCTCAATAAAGCCATGAAAAATGAGTGTCCTCAAGAATCACTTGTATACAAATGTGTGTTGTAGTTTTAGTCAAAAGAGCCCCAAACGGAAAACAACCCAAATGCCCATTAACAGGAAAATAGATGAAAAATGTTGACTATATATACACTGAAATATGTCACAGCCAATAAAGGGAATGAACTATCAATATAAGCACCATCAGTGGTGAACCTCAAAAATATTTTATGGACCCAAGAAAGCCAGACACAAAGTTGTATGATTCTATTTATATTGAATTCCAAGAGCAAAAGCTATTTATGATGATGGAAATCAAAAAGTGGTTGCTTTTAGGAGTTGAGAAGAATTGGCCAGAAGAGGTGATGAAGAAATTCCCTGGGGTAATGGAAATGCTTTGTGTGTTGTTTTGATGGTGATTCGATGGATATCTGCAAAGCACATGGAACTCTTAAAGCTAATATCTGTTGTATTTTAATTATACCAGAATAAAAATTAGAAAAATTAAAAAATTACCAATCTCAGAGAGGAAGAGAAGCTAAATTATATATACTGGGACAAGCACACATATAGATGTTACATATATATATATATATATGAGATATATATATATGAGAGAGAGAGAGTATATATATATATATGAGAGAGAGAGAGTATATATAGGAATGAAGCGGGAGAGAGAAGAGACTGAGAAAGCAATCAAGCCATAGGCTCCCTTTTCAGAGCAGCGAATAGAGGAACATTTAACTGCCATGCTCATGCATGCTCCAGATACCACCAAAGTATTGTTAAAAGCAAAGCAAATGTATTTGTCCCTGTCTGCCGGGTGCAATTAAAGTCAAGGAAAATGTATTTGCTGAGCTGTACAAGCAGACAGCGTACGGCATGGACCATCTGTCCTTCCTGGGGCCTGCAGCTGCGGTGTGCACAGCCCCCATTTCCATCTCTCTGGGAATATCACGCTCCTGCTCAACTGTTGAGACAATGCCCAACTCAAAAACTGCCAGCCTCTGGTTGTCAGTGGCGGGGAGTTGAGGGTGGTGTGTGGGATTGTGAAAGAGGTGAAGCTCGTTTTCACTCACTTTGTTTCTTCAAGCCCCACAGAAACTTCACGTGTCCATTGTTCAGAGGGTGCATGGAAGTGGGACAGAACTGATCATTCACCATGTCACTCAGCCACTCACTTGCTGCTAACCTTGGTAAGTTTAGTGAACAGTTTGGCGACTGTTGCCTAATGTGTCAATGATAAAAAATTTATGCCTAAGATTTGAATTGTTACAATAATTAATAAAATAACAGATTTAAAGCAACGAGCATAGATCATTGCACTTGATATACACTCCATAATTGACACATTTTATTGTTATTTATTCCATAAAATGTGCAGTCCTTTTCCTGAAGGAGTAAGAATAACTACGGCATAGCTGAGAGCACAAATCACACACCCACACCCACATCGCCCTACCCCACAACACACTGAAATCTAAGTCCCATAAAGCCAATGACGTATGTGTCTTGTCCTTGACATCTCTGTATCCCTAGTGCCTGGAATAATACTGACACACAGCCACAGCTCAAGACATATTTGCTGAATGAAACACAGCTTAATTAGAAGATGCAATCTTTACTACCGTCAATTTTTAAAGCAAATTTATGTTATTCTTGGAGGTAAGTTTTTAAGGCAATGAATTGATTAGTGATCATTAAGATTTTTATTCTGGCTGAGATGGGTGGATCACCTGTGATCAGGAGTTCGAGACCAGCCTGATCAACATAGTAAAACCCTGTATCTACTAAAAAAAAACAAAAATTAGCTGCACATGGTGGTGCATGCCTGTAATCCCAGCTACTTGGGAGGCTGAGGCACGAGAATAGCTTGAACTTGGGAGGCAGAGGTTGCTGTGAACCAAGATTTACCATTGCACTACAGCCTGGGCAACAAGAGTGAAACTACATCTCGAAAAAAGAAAAAAAAAAAAAAAACGATGTTGATTCTGAAAATGTCCATGAAGTTTAGATTTACACAAGTGAATGCTTACTAGATAAGAATCCAATCCCTGCCAACAGGCTTCACTTTCTTAGTGTTTGATGTATGTATTCCATCCTTAGAATTTACCATCTTAAGCATAAACTTTGCTGAGCTAGGACTAAAGGCTAATTGGGAGACTGGTAGGAAAAAGCTAGTGCCCTGATGACCCTGAATATGGACAGAGGCAGCAAGAAGGGAAATTAGGGCACTAAATGAAATGGGAGGAGTTTTCCCTTATTCCCCTCACAGGGCATACCACAGGAGGTGTGGCTCCCTTCTTTGGTGCCCAGCTGCTCAAATCCGTAGGGGAAGCATACAGACGGGCAGGTCATGGGGAGAGTCTCTGGGCTCGAACCCCATGGCAGCGTGTAGCATTGAGTGTTCACAGCTCCCGAAGCCCCGGTGGGTGGGCGTGCTCTTTCAGCTTAGCCGTCTGCAGATGGCTTGTGTTCATCAGCTCAATTAGACCCTCTGCCTTATCACAAGGACAGAGGGCTTTCTGTATCCCAGGTTCTTGCCCTAGTGCACCGGAAAAATCAGATCACATGTGGGCTTGGAGAATGAGTGCAAGGTTTTATTGAGTGGAGGTAGCTCACAACAGTGAATGGGGAGGCCAGAAGGGGGATGGTGTTGGAAAGGGGTCTTCCCCTGGAGTTGGGCTGCCTAGTGGCTGGACTCTCCTCCAACCGCCCCTGGCTGAATTCCATGCCCTCCTGCCATGGATGAGCTGCCAGAGTCTGCTGGTGCCTGTCGGTGTGCTCTTCCACTCCTCTGCGCCTCTCAACATCCAGCGCCTGTGTGTGTGCCCGCTAGGATCTCGGGGTTTTTATAGGCACAGGATGGGGACACGGCAGGCCAGAGTGTTCTTGGAAAATGCAACATTTGGGTGTGGAAACAGGAGTGCCTGGCCTCACTTAGGTCTGTGGGCACAGGCCCCAGATGGAGCCCTCACTAGGGACCCCGCCCTTCTCTACTTAGCACTTCCCTGCCCCTCTCTCATGTCACAAGCACACCTGCCTCTGCTTCAGGTCCAGGCTGCATGTTGCAATCAGGCTGAAAAGTATTTCCCTCAGCAGTCACTTACCTGGGCCAGTTCAAGCTGGGGCAGGGCAGTTTAGGGGCCGTAGACATGGCACAGTGAACCTTTCAGCTGAAGAGACCAGAGGGCTCACTGACCTGATAGAAAATTAGGAGAGCCATACAAATTATATGGGTTTGCTTTCTTTGTTGCTTTGACCCCTTTTTGAGTCAAATGTCACTTTGCTGGAAATGCAGGATTTGGGTTGCTGGCAGAATGCTCTTCATTCCCCAAACAGGCCAGCAGCTAGTAACTTTGGACAGAGATTTGTTTCAACTTAAGAACAAAGAAGAAAACACCGCTGTGATGAAAAATAGTGATTTTAAGGGTTTCTATTGAGCCAATCAACTAATGAGGAAAGAAGCACTAAAGGGGCTTCTCAACCTTTTTTAAAAAATTGCCTCCCTAAGGAGTATTTTTAGGTAATTTTTTCCTAATTGTTTCTCCCACTTCATCACATTAAATACTAAGGAATAAGATTTTGTCAGTGGGGCTAGTTTTGGAGGGACAAAACACATAACTGAGAAACGTTTGCCCCCTCCAAGAGCCAATTTTCACCCTGTTGGGGGCAGTGCAGTGTCACCCCTAATGAGAGCATATGTTCCAAATATGTTTTTACTTAATCCTCACAGCACCTTCATGAAGGTGGTTTTTTTTTTCTTTTCTTTTTACAGTTATTTTCACATTAGAATGAGGAAACAGACTGCAAACACAAAATAACTTGCCCAGAGGTACTTGGTTAGTAAGGGCTGAGCTGGAATTTGAACTGAGGCTTGCTTGACTTAAAAAACGTGTGTTCTTGAATTCTGCAACATGGTCTCTCCTTGACTCAAGAAACAAACTACAAATGACAAATCTCAATAGACTGATGAAAAATGAATGTTTAATGAGCATTTTCAGTAGTTCTGTGAGAATGTGTCTGGGGTATTCAATCAGAATTTAGTCTGCAAGTTCTCTCAAAGTTTTCATATTTTCTTTTTCTTGAGATGGAGTTTCATTCTTGTTGCCCAGGCTGGAGTGCAATGGTGCAATGGCACATTCTTGGCTCACCACAACCTCTGCCTCCCGGATTCAAGCGACTCTCCTGCTTCAGTCTCCAGAGTAGCTGGCATTACAGGCATGTGCCACCACGCCCGGCTAATTTTTTTTTTTTTTTTTTTTTAGTAGAGACAGGGTTTCTCCATGTTAGTCAAGCTGGTCTTGAACTCCCGACCTTAGGTGATCCACCCGCCTTGGCCTCCCAAAGTGCTGGCATTACAGGCGTGAGTCACCGCGCCTGGGCCATCTTTCCTTAAATAACAGCTTTATTCAGATACAATCTACATATCATAAAGTGTATAATTTAGTGGTTTTTAGTATATTCAGAGTCATGCAACCATCATCACTAATTTCAGGACATTTTCATTCCCCCTCCAATAAAACCCCGTACTCAGTAGTAGTCACTATCCAGGATCACCTTCCCCTCAATACTTGGCTACCACTAATATCTTTCCCCTATCAGGACTGTGGCCTAAACAGTGCATAGAAATAGAATTGTACAACATATCACCTTTCTTGACTGGCTTCTTTTATTTAAATACTCGATATTTACTTACTTAATATTGAGTGTCAACTTGATTGGATTGAAGGCTGCAAAGTATTGTTCCTGGGTTGAACAACACAAACTGGGTTCCATCAGAGGGTGGAGGGTGGGAGGAGTGAGAGGATCAGGAAAAATAACTAACGAGTATCCCTCTGTCAGCTGACAGACATTGTGCTGGTTAATATTGAGTGTCAACTTGATTGGATTGAAGGATGCAAAATATTGATCCTGGGTGTGTCTGTGAGGGTGTTGCCAAAGGAGATTAACATTTGAGTCAATGGACTGGGAGAAGAAGACCAACCCTCAATCTAGGTGGGCACCATCTAATCACTGCCAGTGCGGCCAGAATAAAGCAGGCAGAAGTTGGAAGGACTGGACTTGCCGAGTCTTCTGGCCTTCGTCTTTCTCCCGTGCTGGATGCTTCCTGTCCTCAAAGGTCAGACTCCAAGTTCTTCAGCTTTTGGACTCTTGGACTTACACCAGGGTTTGCCAGGGGCTATCGGGCCTTTGGCCACAGACTGAAGGCTGCACTGTCGGCTTCTCTACTTTTGAGGTTTTGGGACTCAGACTGATCCACCATTGGCTTCCTTGCTCCTCACCTTGCAGACGGCCTATCGTGACGCTTCACCTTGTGATCGTGTGAGTCAATTCTCCTTAATAAACTCCATTTCATATATACATCTATCCTATTAGTCCTGTCCCTCTAGAGAACCTGGACTAATACAGACATATAGATTGTTTCCACCTATTTGCTACTATGGATAACTCTGCTATGAAGAGTTGTACAGGTTTTTTGTGTCAATATACATTTTAAATCTTGGGTGCTGTAATAGGCAGAATAGTGCCTATGACCTGATACATTTCACTTCCCCCATGCTCATTTCCCACCCCCACAAAAAGCTGCCTCCCAGCCTGTTTCATGTTCAGCTTTGTGGTTAAAATGTTTTTTCTTTTTTCTTACATTACTTCCTTTAGGTCAAAATCAAATCATAGTAATTTAGAAAATTCTTTTATTACATATTTCAAGTTGCCATTTAATTATTGGAGAGATTTTAGAGATTATGCTGAAGAGGACTTATCCTCTGTATTAAAAACTGGAACACTTAATTACCCACATGAGAGAGGCAAACAAAATATTCTAGGTGCTACTGACATATGCCAGACATTCTAGTATAGGGTTTGATATCCACGTTATATCTTCCAAATTATACCATATGGCTGATGAAACCACAGAAGCCAAGGGTAAAAGGAACATTTATCCATCATGCATGATGTGACTAAGATTGTGTTAAGGGTTTCAATATTCTCTCTCCTATTTCCACACTTGGAAAGAATAAGCAGGCCGGGTGGAGTGGCTCACACCTGTAATCCCAGCACCTTGGGAAGCCAAGGCGGGTGGATCGCTTGAGGTCAGGAGTTTGAGACCAGCCTGGCCAACATGGCAAAAACCCGTCTCTACTAAAAATACAAAAATTAGCCGGGCCTGGTGGTGGGCGCCTGTAGTCCCAGCTACTCTGGAGGCTGAGGCAGGAGAATTGCTTGAACCCAGGAGACGGAGGTTGCAGTGAGCTGAGATTGCACCACTGCACTCCAGCCTGGGTGACAGAGTAAGACTCTGTCTCAAAAAAAAAAAAAAAATTAAGCATGATTTTATTTTTTAAACCACAAAATGAGATTTTGTGGGGCTATGTATGTCTGGAAGATCCCACAGGTAATCACTGGTGCAACCAGGAGTGAAACACAGTCCTACCTGCCTCCCACTCCACCCCTTGGCACAGCCCCTGAAATGCTGCTTTCCACAAACTTCATATCTGTTGCATTACATTGGGGAAGGGGGTTTGGATGAAGCTAGACAGGATTCTTCTTTGCTTCTATTTTCTTTTCACGAAACCGTTGGAAAAATAAAATAAAATTTCTAAACCTTCTGTCTAATGTCTGTAGTGTGGCAAGAGAGCTAGGAAAGCCACACTTTTCTACAATAACTGATTAACCCAGTAGAAAATCACTTACCACTGAGAGCCCTGACCTCCATGAAGCAAATCCATAGGAAGAGGAGCCTTTCTTCTGCATTGCCACTCTTACCATTGTGTATGCAAAGGGGGCTCATCTCCTGTGAAACTGAATACAAATAAAGGATTGAGCCATTTAAAAGCCGGGCCTGCTTCCTTCTTTACCTCAACTTTAGTGAGCCTCTGAGTCCAATTATGTGGCAGCCTGTGAAGCAAGGTGTGCCTGCGTTCAGATGTTAACAGAGCAGCAACCCCTGTGAGCCAATTTGGGGCTTTACATTTTTAATAATATCTTTTTAATGAAGATTGCGTTTCACTGAAATATTTCTAACTAGTTTTGCGCTCACGTGACGAAGGAATGCCAGCTCTAGAGAAATCCATTTGAATACATTTTCAGGGTAAAGTTAGGATAAAATAATTTTGCATTTAACACTTAAGTTAATTGTAATGAGCCTAAGTCTAATGAGCCTTACCTCTAAACTCCATTTAAGACAATAGTTAATTGCTTCATTTTAATAAATGTTGTCAGGATACTGAATATAGCAATGACTGAGCACTCAATTACTACTGAAGCTAAAACATGAAGATATACACAGCTTAATGAGATACATAATCTGAAAAGGCAATTAGCATCCAGAGGTGGAATAGGACATTCTTCTAAAAGCAATATCAAGCAAAGTAATTTGTTTGAAATAACACAAAGTTTCAGATTAGATGAACATTGCTGTGTGCCTAGTAAGTGCCCGGCTCAGAGTGAGGTGCGTGCCCATGCTCATCTCATTTAGTCTTTACTTTATCTGATGAGAAAGTTAAAGTTCAGAAAGGTTACTTAAACTGTGCAGCCATACAGCTATTTAATGGCAGTTTCATGATTCAAAGCCTTTCCTTGGGAATCTGTTGTTGGGATATCTTCGCCTACTTGTTGATGAATGGTGGTTGATGTTCAGAAAGTCAGTGGATCAGAAAATAAAAATAATAGTAAGAAAAAAAAAGCAAATTCTACTTTCTGATGAAATGTTATGTTTGGATATTCAGATACTGTTATCATTCGGAACCTTAAAAGTGTAGAGATTGTAAGTGGAATGGTTTCTTATTCTCCTAGGGATGGGAGGTGCTCTTTCCATATGAAAAGGTTGAAACAACTCTAGGCAAGCAAACCGTACCTTACTTATAAACACAGATATTTTCTACTAATATCGAGTAATTCAATTTGTTTGTACTCCCTTTCCTCCCATTGCATGAGTTTGAGATGCATGATTCAGATTGTCTTAAATCAGCTTCCCCAGAGACCAGACCCAGACCAAAAAAATTAACCGGCAAAGTTTTGTTTCGAAGGAGCAATCTAAGAGTGAGAGAAAAGGGAGGTTGTGAAGAAATGATGGAAAGCAATGCAAGTAATGCAGTACTGATATGGTTTGGCTGTGCTCGCACCCAAATCTCATCTTGAATTCCCATGTGTTGTGGGAGGGTCCCAGTGGGAGGTACTTGAATCATGGGGGCAGGTCTTTCCCATGCTGTTTTCATGACAGTAAATTAGTCTCATGAGATCTGTTGGTTTTAGTAAGGGGAGTTTCCCTGCACAAGCTCTCTCTTTGCCTGCTGCCATCCATGTAATATGTGACTTGCTCCTCCTTGCCTTCCACCATGATTATGAGGCCTACCCAGCCATGTGGAACTGTAAGT
Organism: Hylobates moloch; assembly: GCF_009828535.3. Lineage (NCBI taxonomy): Eukaryota > Metazoa > Chordata > Mammalia > Primates > Hylobatidae > Hylobates > Hylobates moloch. The sequence goes on along the minus strand of NW_026652276.1, from coordinate 234,041,189 downwards.
CCATTAAACCTCTTTCTTTTGTAAATTGCCCAGTCTCAGGTATGTCTTTATCAGCAGTGTGAAACAGACTAATACAAATACCATGCTTATCACAGCTTCATGACAATTCCATAAAGAGATACTGTCAGTTGTTCTACAGGTGCACTCCCCTCTGCAGTCAGCCATATCTGCGAACAGAGTTTATGCAGAACCATGCTTTGGAAAGTCCATCAAAAGGAAGGTGAAGGTATGTGTCTACTTTCTCCCTGCCATTGATTGAAGCTTTTCTTCACGAGTTAATGAGGTATTGCTCCTCACAAGAGGACATTAGCTGTGGGAGGGCTGCCCGCAGACCCTGACCCAAATGACGGATGAATAAAATGTACACTGACACACAGATATTCTGCTTTGCCAGTCCAGCTGAGTGTCCAACCGCCTGCAGACCAAGAGAGGTTTGTCACTGCACTGGCCCTGAGCAGCTCGCACTCCAGGCATTTATTTGGTATACAATTAACAACAGAAGCTTTGAGTAAACACACTTTTGGATAATTAACATGGTTCAGAGAGTAGTTCTAGGAATGATTAAAGCTCAGGTACCGAGGTCTAAGGTAAATACCATTAGGGGGCAATATCTCTAGTTGACCTCCCCATAAGAGGTTCATCTGGCTCAAAGATTAGTTAATGGAGGTAGGGTAAACAGACTTAAATGGGGAAGCCTCTATTGTCCCTAGTATTTACCCTATGACCTAGTACTCGACGGTAAGAACTGGCTGCCTTTAGCCTGTTCAATTATTACAAGCTATGTAACCTTTTGGCCTTCCGAAAGGTTTGTGACTATTCCCTATAACTTTCCCTAATATTTCCCTTTAATATTTCTGCCACCATCCTGAGTGAATCCCAACAAGTTAACAGCCCCATACTTCCAGGTTGCATAACCTCACCATTTCAGCAGCTGCTCAGCAAATCCATATCTATGTTTTGAATTTCTGGGCATTTTGTGGGTTAATCTCATGCAGCAAAACTGTATGGGCCCATCAGGACTTTCCTGCTTACCTCCAGGGAGATAGAAAAAAGCAGGTTTTCTAGTCTTCTAACCTGCACTAGGAGAAACTACTAGAAGAAGATGAGTAGGAAGTGAATGGGGTTTGACTTCCTCATGAGCCATGATATAATGGTGGCTCAATGCTAACTGGTAAGGCAAGCAGCAGAGGGGACTAGTGGATGAGGCTGGGAAAAGCTTATATGTTCTAATCATGTTTTCAATCAAAATTCACATGCACACAAACATACTAGATAAATATACACACACATATGCATAGGCAGGGGGTAAAATTTCTGAGTGTACAATTTTAGCTAATCTTCCATATATAGCCATTCTACTTATTGGGGGAAAATTGAAGAAGAATTTGAGAATCTCAATATTCTTAAGTTAATACACTACCAGGTAAGTCTTACATCTAATGAGGATGTGGAAAATCATAGAAGATCACAGGTCTTGCTATAGCATCAAGAAAACAGGCTGGGTGCGGTGGCTCACACCTGTAATCCCAGCATGTTGGGAGGCTGAGGCAGGCAGATCACCTGAGGTCAGGATTTCAAGACTAGCCTGGCCAACATGGTGAAACCCGATCTCTACTAAAAATACAAAAATTAGCCAGGCGTGGTGGCACACACCTGTAATCCCAGCTACTCAAGAGGCTGAGGCAGGAGAGTTACTTGAACCCGGGAGGTGGATGTTGCAGTGAGCAGAGATTGTGCCACTGCACTCCAGCCTGGGTAACAGAAGAAAACTCTGTCTCAAAAAAAAAAAAAAAAAAAAAAAGAAAGAAAGAAAACATAGGTAAGTTTGCAAATTGTATGTAAAGAGCACTGGGTGCAGAGAAACAGAAAAATCCTAACTTCCAGACAGGAACAAAGCCTTCCTAGGAAGGCCCTAGGAGCCACTTTCATCCCTGTGGGCATTTGCCAATCCTGGAAGTGCAGCCATGGAGGAGCATTAATTAGGCAGTGGACTGTTGCTGGAAAAAGAAGAAAGAAGCCTCATTCTCTACAGGGGAGGGAGCTCCAAATACAGAAAAGTGTCTGTGACTTGACAATTTGACACCACATGTTTTTGCTGAATAAGTTGTAGAGCAAGAAGCTGGGGCCTGGGTGATCACATGATCATGAGAAGTGTAGGTACAGAAGTGCTCATGGAAGAAAGAGTCGACATCTGAACCCACTTGTGGGGAAGTCATTAAAGACTACCCAGACCCAACCCACATCAACTAGTCACTAGCTTGGAGAAAACAGAGCCTTAGTCTAATTGTCTAACAGAGGGAAAAGTGAGCTTTTACTAGGGGAAAATATTCTGCACTTCAATTTCTGCTGTTCTTTTTTTTTTTTTTTGCACAATATCCTGCACGCAATAAAACTATGTATACAATATGGAGAAGCCAAAAAATGTGACCCCTGATCAAAAGAACATATATGGCAATAAAAGCAGCGATGGCCCAGGTTTTGGAATTAGCAGACAAGGACTTGTAATAATTATTTTAAATATTAATATGTTGAAAAATTTAATGGAAGATGATCAATTAAGGCAAAAAGATGGCACATTTCAGCAAGACACACACACAAAAAGACAAGATAAAGGAAACTACCAAATGTAAAATCTAAAATCGAATAGTAAAAAATATCTGAAATGACAAATTAATTGGATGGGTTTAACATCAGAAGAAAAGATGAGAGAATCAAAGTCAGGCCAATAAAAACTACACAAACTATCAAATCTTGGTCTATTTAAGTAACTCTATTATCTCTTTATTATAAGCCACCTTTTTTTCTGCTAATTTTCATACCCAGTAATTTTCTATTGTTGGCGGTAGATGGTGGCTTCTATTTTGTGGAGGGTCTGTATGAAGTTATCTTCCTCTGAAGAGTATTGAATCTTATTTTGGAAGGCAGTTAAAATACTTAAAAGTATATAACTTTTATCATATAGAGGCTTGATTTTGGGCTTTAAAAAACGTGTTCAGCTTAGTTTTACACCTTTCCTTAGTGACTGACATTTCTAGAGTCACAATCAAATAATTCACCAGTGTCTCTAGTCTCTGGCTAGTTACAGATTCCAACTTCTCCCCAACATTGGGACGTCTCATCTCTGCTCAGCTCTTAGGTTCTAGGCAACTTTTCTTTGCTATTCTTTCGGAGTCTTCTTGTGAATTTGTAGCTTGAGAATCACCAAGGATCTCAGGGAATATGTTTGCAGGTGTTTGGGATTCCCTCTGCAGTTCCCTCCTTGCCAGTCACCTGCCTGCCAAGTTCAGCCCTCTTAACAGCATCGAACACTGATGCTTCTCCTACCTGGTGATCTGCCCTTTCCTCTTCGGGCACTGTTCTCCTGCACCTGGAAGCTGGAGTCAATATGGGGCTTATTTTCTGTGCTTGCTTTCTCTCAAGAATTGTAGCCCTGTGTTGGGTGTTGACCAAGTCCTGAAAACAGTTGTTTTACATATTTAATCCAGCTTTTATAATCATTTATGGAAAAAGAGTAGATCAGACACTGGCTATGCCCTCATGACTGAAACTGGATGTTCCTCCTCCCACTCCTCCTGTCTACTCTTTAAGACCCAAATAAAATGGCCTTTGTCTACTTTTTCTTTCTTACCTCTGAATGCACAATCAATCCTTCAATACCCTGGGTCCTCTAGTACTTCGTCTGTAAACGCTATGCCCATGGTATTATAACTGTATCACATTGAATATAGTTAGGTAACTTCTCTTCTAGATTGTGAGCTCCCTGAGAGTCATGGTGAAGTTGAAATTATCTTTCAATTTGCATCCCTTACCACAGTTCCTGGACACAATATATGACCTATGAATGTAAGCTGTGCTGTGGGAAGCTGAAATAAAAGGAGTCAGGGGGCAGATGCCCTGCACAGTGAGAAGGAACCAACGAGCAAGGGTAACTGCAGCTCCATAGCTGTTGCCTCTTTAATGGAACTTCAGGAGACTTGAACATATTTCTGGAAAGAGCAATAGCTTCATGTGCTACAAATTTGCACAAGTTTATCTATTAAAACTATCCGGACCCTTCTCTGTGCTGCTCTGTAGAAAAGATACTTCTGGAATATACCAATTTTTCAACCCAAAAGGTTCTGGACTATACCAGTTTTTCAAGTCAAAAGGGTTATGACTGAAGGATAATTAAAAACTGTTGACTGGGTGTGGTGGCTTATGCCTGTAATCCCAGCACTTTGGAAGGCGGAGGCAGGTGGATCACCTAATGTCAGGAGTTCAAGATCAGCCTGGCCAGCCTGGCAAAACCCCATCTCTACTAAAAATGCAAAAATTAGCCAGGCATGGTATTGCACACCTGTAATCCCAGCTACTTGGGAGGCTAAGGCAGGAGAATCGCTTGAACTTGGGAGGCAGAGGTTGCAGTGAGCCAAGATTGAGCCACTGCACTCCAGCCTGGGAGACAGAGCTACACCCTGCTCAAACAACAATAACAACAGCAACCACATCAACAACAACAAAAACTATTAGATGAGATAGGACAGTAAACTGAACAAATTTTTATTAATTTAATTTAATTTAAATTCCAGGATACATGTGCAGGACGTGCAGGTTTGTCACATAGGTAAATGTGTGCCATGGTGGTTTGCTGCACCTATCAACCCATCACCTTGGTATTAAGCCCTGCATGCACTAGCTATTTATCCTGATGTTCTCCCACAACCCGACCCCTGACAGGCCCCAGTGTGTGTTGTTCCCCTGCCTGTGTCCATGTGTTCTCATTGTCCAGCCCCCACGTATAAGTGAGAACATGTGGTGTTTGGTTTTCTGTTCCTGCATTAGTTTGCTGAGGATAATGGCTTCCAGCTCCATCCATGTCCCTGTAAAGGACATGATTGCATTCCTTTTTATGGCTGCATACATAGTATCCCATGGTGTGTATGTACCACATTTTCTTTATCCAGTCTATCATTGATGGGCGTTTGGGTTGATTCCATGTCTTTGCTATTGTGAATAGTGCTGTAATGAACATACACATGCATGTATCTTTATAATAGAATGATTTATATTCCTTTGGGTATATAACCAGTAACGGGATGACTGGGTCAAATGGTATTTCTGTTCTAGGTCTTTGACGAATGTCCACACTCTCTTCCACAATGTTTGAACTAATTTACATTCCCACCAACAGTGTAAAAGTGTTACTGTTTCTCCACAGCTTTGCCAGCATCTCCTTTCTTGACTTTTAATAATTGCCATTCTGACTGGCGTGAGACGGTATCTCATTGTGGTTTTGATATGCGTTTCTCTAATGATCAGTGACGCTGAGCTTTTCCCTCATGTGTTTGTTGGCCGCATAAATGTGTTCTTTTGAGAAGTGTCTGTTCATATCCTTTGCCAACTTTTTTAATGGGATTGGTAAAATAAATATCTTAAGAAGACACAGATGCATGGAGAAGGAGCAGTTCAGCATAGCCAGACCCAGCTATGGGTGAAGGAGTCCCCAGAGACTTGGGGCATTGCTATGGGTTGAATCGTGTCCCCCAACATATATGTCAAAGTCCTAACTAATCTCCAGTGTCTTAGAATGCCACCTTATTTAGAAATAGGGTGACTGCATTAAGATCAGCTCATCTTAGAGTAACATGAGCCCTTAATCCAATATGACTGGTATCCTTATAAGAAGAGGAGGTCGACTCATGGAGTTTCATGTGATGATAGACAGAAAATCGGAGTGACACATCTACAAGCCGAGAAACACCACGGATTGCAGGCGGCACCAGGAGCTGGAAGAGGCAAAACCAGATTCTCCCCTACACACTTCACAGAGAGTAAGGCCCTGCCAAGACCTTGATTTCATACTTCTAGCCTTCAGGACTTTGAGACAGAAAAAATCCTGTTGTTTTCAGCCACTCAGTATGTGGTCATTCGTCATGTCGGTCCTGGCATACTAATGCAGGTATGAAGAGGCATATAGCAGAAGAGCATTTGTCATGGTACAAAGAGTGCTGGGCTGGTTTCAGAAGAAATAATATCCTATGCTTCTCACTGGAGAGATCTTTTTGACATTATAGAAAGAGTAACACTGTTAGTACTGGCTGTTTAAAACATGGGGGAGCAGGTGTTGGGGGATTGAGAGCTGGGTAAAGACCAGCCAGTTGAGTGGTATAATGACAGATTCCCATGAGATAGCAGCCTGGGATTTATTAGAGCTAGTTATACAAGCCTAGCCCTTGAGAAGCAGATGATTGTCAGAAAAGTCCATTTCTGAGTCTATTTATCCGTATCTCTGTCAAATCTAAAACTGTCACCTGCTCAGCAATACTTTGTAATCACCAGGAGACCTTGGGTGAATCACAGCCGGCTGAGGCCTCTGCCTTCAACTGTAAAATAAGAGATTTTGATCAAGTATTTTTTTTTCTGGGTAAACCACAAGACATTTGTGGATTCCTTTGCATTTTATTTTTGTTCTTTGTTCAGTAGGAAGTTGTTCCCTACCTATCGATACTTAATCACTTCTGCTACCCTAGAGTGATGCTACCAGGTCCCTTTCTAGTCTTGCTATCATTGTTTGCTGAAGTTACACTGTTTAGTGTAATTTACTGACCCAAAAAAGCTTGCTCTCAGTATCATTATTCACCTCTTTAATATTAACGATGACGGTAGGACATCCTATACAAAGAATTCTGTCAAGCCTATAAGAAATGTGTTTAAAGAAAATAAAACAAAAAACCCTTTGGATCAAAAAAGCCCTTGGAGTAGGCACCTTTTCTACTCCTGGGTGTGAATCCTGAAGACACATAACTGTAAAATGTGGGGGCTGGGAATATGACTTTGAATATCTTTTCCAGAACCAGGAATCTCTGCTTCTAGGTTCTGTAACTCCATGCTGTTTTCAGGATTACTTGACTTTCTTGCATTTGGCTAATACTGCATTCCTCTGTCCTTCGAATAAAGTTTAATTTGACACCAAGAAACTTTGTTACAAAACAGTATAAATGCCCTGCTGCTGTATTATGTACAATTTCATTGCAGTTGCATTAAGTGACAGTAAAATTCAAAGAATTCTTAACAAGCTGGTGAAGCATAACCCGTTCTTCATGAACTCACACTAGTTATTGAAATGAAGCTTCTAGAATTCATTTTCGTTTCTCCAAAGACTGATCAATAAATGGTACCAAACTTCATGCCAGACTGAAATGCAGGCTCTCAAGGTTAAAGCTAAGCTTCCTAAAAATTAGTTGCATGCATTTAGACAAGTCATTTGTATTTTCTCATCTATAAAAATAGGAACTTGAAAAAATTCATCTAAATTTTCTCCTAGCTCTGACTATTTGTCATATCTGTTCTTTGTGCTTGCCTCTCCCAGATGGCGGGGCAGGAAATGACACCACATAGATACAATGGGCAATAACCACTACCGAAAAATGGTCCATGATGATTATTTTCCAACAACTGAAACAAAATAAACCTGCAAGATATAAATGTGTTTGATCTGGGATCATGAATTCTAACGCTGGAAAAAGTGTTGAAACCCACATGGGCCAGCCTGCGGGCATGGGAGAGCACCGCTGGGCTGTGTAATTGGGTTGTGTAATTGAAAGGCTCCACGAAGCTGCTGTGAGACGGCAGACCTGGGGGTACTGCAGCCACTGGAGGAACCCAGGAGGTGACAGGAGATACGCAAGAGAGAGTGAAGGACCATACGTGCAGATGGTAAGTGGTGGGACAATAATTAAGTGGATTTGGGAGGGCCGGCCTGGTGGGTGTGGCAGAAGGAGTAGGCAAACAAGTCATAAGAAGATGAAGGTCAAAGGCAGGGTAGCAGAGACCACAAGGAAAGTCAGCAAGGCCGTTGCACAGTCAACACAGACTCATGCGGCACAGTAGTGAGACTGACATCTCTAAACAGGAAGCCAGCTTGTGGTTGGTGCCAGCAGATGTCAGGGTGAGACACTACTTGATCCATTGGATATGGACATGAATAAGCAGTTGAGACGCATTGAGGTTGCCTATGTTATAGCAGCAGTTTCTAATCCTGTCTTCATGAAAGAGAAGTGTTACCAGTTGGGGAAAATTACTTAATCTCTTTAAAACTGTTTGCTTAATGGTAAAAATGGGGACAGAAACAGTTGTGAAATTTAAATCAGACAGTCAGTCTTGGGCATCACCATTTGTTTACTGAAGGGAGACATTGTGCTCAGCAATTCACAGCAAGGTTAGATGAAGAAAGAAGAACATTTTTTCACATCTCAACACCATGTCTTTCCTCCCACATCCTAGCAAATAGATTTCCTCTGCCTACCTCACTTCTGCCCTTCTTGTTGGCTGTTTCTTCCTTCTCCCAGAATTGCAGATTTAATAAAGAGAGAGCTTTTAGGCCATAATAGTAAAAATTGCAGCTCTGCCCTTGACCAAACGTGTAACCTTGGAGAACTCACTTAATATCCTAAACCTCAATTTCCTCATCAGTAAATCAAAGATTGAAACACATTCTGTGAAATATTATTGGGCAGACAAAAAATAATGAATGTCTGGCAGACATTTGGCCATTCATAAATTGCAAATAATGCTTTCAATGGCAGGTGAAATGGAATTTTGGTGGTTAATATTTACCAAAGGACATTGGTGTTGTCTTTTTAGTTTGTCTCAACAACATAAAAGTTTATAATCAGGAGGGGAACAATTTACCTAGTCAATGCTCACAGCCTGTGCAGCATCTGAAAACCGCAAAGGAATTAAGCACTGTATTTCTCGATAGTTATATTTGAGGTGGAGGTTGGAGAAGAGAAGATATATGTGGCTTGAATGGTACCCAGTGTTTGTAGTTCAGAAAATGCCACTGTATCATGAAGGGCTCTCTTCATGTACTGTTGAGACAGCCTAAAAATTCCTCAGACCAAATGGGACAACTCCTAGATGTCAAGATCCAGAGAAATTAGGACAGCCTTCATGAGGAGCTGGAGAGATGAACCCCACAATCTTGTTGTCATGGTTACATCTTCGGAGACAAGCACTGGTTCCCTTCCTCCAAGGGCCAAATGCTGACAGAAGGCAAGAGAGCCAAAGCTGACACCAAAGAGAGAGTGTATGGGCCTGTCCAGATGGCACAGAGAGAGGAAGAGCTTTGTGTTGAAGCTCTGAAGAAAGGAAATGTTTTCTCTGTTAGGAAAAGCAAGAAATGGGAAGGCTGCCATAGAATATACAAATATATGCACATCTCAGACACCTATTGAGAGAAAGGTGGAGAAGAGAGGACAAATTGAAATGTCACTGTTGAAGCCTTGGGTCTTCATTTAGAATTACCTGTGGAAATTGGAACGGCACTCACAGCCTGTTGTGCAGAAGGGACCATCAAGCTCACGGCCTGATGAGAACATCCCCCGTGATGCACTGGCCGGTCCCAGGAAACCATATGATCTCTCAACAGACCTCTGGTGGAACACTAACAGCAATTTTTGCTTCTATATCTGCAAAAGATAAGATTATAGGTGGGACAGGATGCCAAAGGACATTTATTTTCAGGGAAATCGATCTATTCTTTTTCCTCAGTCCTAAACTACAAAATTAAGACTCAAAGAAAGAGGGTTTTTTTTTTTTTTTTTTTTTTTTTTTTT